>NW_020664409.1:16311331-16440116 GCF_002925995.2 Terrapene triunguis
ATATATATATATATAACTTCACATCACTCAGCATTATTCTCCTGGGACTTTCCAAACAATTGTGTTCATATAGATCCCCAATGCTTTGTTAAAAATATCTCTCTATAAAAAGTAGCTAATAATTTCCTTCCCCTGCCCCCAAACATATATATAAGTTACAGCCAGAAGTTATTGCTTGTGTTCTGTGCTAGGAAATACAAAGGCAAATTCAAAAAAGACCTGGTCTCCTTTCTTTCTTTAAATTACAATTTATTGCTTTAAATCATAAAAATAAAACAGTCAAATGTGGCATAAGGAGACTCTCAGTTGAAATAAAAGAAAAGGCAAAACTGAACTTCCCATAAACCCAAATCCCATAAAGCAGAGCTTTCTTCAAGACCGTAATTAAATAAGCCCTGAAGGAATTGTGGGGGGAGGGATAAGTATATGTAAACTTTCCAACATAATAAAAAAAACCCAAAACACTATTATTATTTGATTTGATTTTTTTTAACAAAGAGAGAACCGTGTGTGTGTGTGTGTGTGTGTGTATAAAAACTGTACCAGCTGCATATGAAAGACCCAACCAAGGTATGCAATAAAATACAACGGAAATTGTAATTTAGAAAGTCTAAAGTTTGTTTAAAAACATACCCACTAGGGCTGTCAAGCGATTAAAAAAATTAATTGTCATTAATCGCGCAATTAAAAAAATTAATCGCGATTAATCGCACTGTTAAACAATAATAGAATACCATTTATTTAAATATTTTTGGATGTTTTCTACATTTTCAAATATATTGATTTCAATTGCAACACAGAATACAAAGTATACAGTGCTCACTTTATATTTAGTTTTGATTACAAGTATTTGCACGGTATAAAAACAAAAGAAATAGTATTTTTCAATTCACCTAATATAAATACTATAGTGCAAACTCTTTATCATGAAAGTTGAACTTACAAAAGTAGAATTATGTACAAAAAAACTGCATTCAAAAATAAAACAATGTGAAATTTTAGAGTCTGCAAGTCCACTCAGTCCTACTTCTTGTTCAGCCAATCACTGAAACAATTTTGTTTACATTTGCAGATAATGCTTCCCACTTCTTGTTCACAATGTCACCTGAAAGTGAGAATAGGTGTTCTCATAGCACTGTTGTAGCTGGGGGTCGCAAGATATTTACTTGCCAGATGCACTATAGATTCATATGTCACTTCATGCTTCTACCACCATTCTAGGGGACATGCATCCATGCTGATGACAGGTTCTGCTTGATAACAATCCAAAGCAGTGCAGACCGACACATGTTCATTTTCATTATCTGAGTCAGATACCACCAGCAGAAGGTTGATTTTCTTTTTTGGTGGTTCGGGTTCTGTAGTTTCCGCATCAGAGTGTTGCTTTTCTAAGGCCTGGTCTACACTGGGGGGGGGGGGGGGGGTCAATGTAAGATACACAACTTCAGCTACGGGAATAGCGTAGCTGAAGTCGACGTATCTTATTTCGACTTACCTCCCGTCCTCACGGCGCCGGATCGACGGCCACGGCTCCCCCGTCGACTCTGCTACTGCCACTCGCCCTGGTGGAGTTCCGGAGTCGACGGGAGCGCGTTCAGGGATCGATATATCGCATCTAGATGAGATGCAATATATCGATCCCCGATAGATCGTTCGCTACCCGCCGATCCGGCGGGTAGTCTGGACATACCCTAAGACTTCTGAAAGCATGCTCCACACCTCGTCCCGCTCAGATTTTGGAAGGCATTTCAGATTCTTAAACCTTGGGTCAAGTGCTGTAGCTATCTTTAGAAATCTCACATTGAGGTACCTTCTTTGCATTTTGTGAAATCTGCAGTGAAAGAGTTCTTAAAATGAACAACATGTGCTGGGTCATCATCTGAGACTGCTATAACATGAAATATATGGCAGAATGTGGGTAAAACAGAACAGGGGACATACAATTCTCCCTCAGGGACTTCAGTCACAAATTTAATTAACACATTATTTTTTCAACAAGCATCATCAGCATGGAAGCATGTCCTATGGAATGGTGGCCGAAGCACGAAGGGGCCTATGAATGTTTAGAGTATCTGGCACATAAATACCTTGCAATGCCAGCTACAAAAGTGCCATGCAAATGCCTGTTTTCACTTTCTTGTAACATTGCAAATAAGAAGTGGGCAGCATTATCTCCTGTAAATGTAAACAAACTTGTTTGTCTTAGCAATTGGCTGAACAAGAAGTAGGACTGAGTGGACCTGTAGGCTCTGGAGTTTTACATTGTTTTGTTTTTGAGTGCAATTATTTAACACAAAAAAATCTACATTTGTAAATTGCACTGTCACAACAAAGAGATGACACTACAGTACTTGTATGAGGTGAATTGAAATATACTATTTCTTTTGTTTATCATTTTTACAGTGCAAATATTTGTAATCAAAAAAATATACATTTTGATTTCAATTGCAACACAGAATACTATATGAAAATGTAGAAAAACATCCAAAGTATATAATAAATTTCAATTGGTATTCTATTGTTTAACAGTGAAATTAAAACTGATTAATCGTGATTAATTTTTTTAATCACAATTAATTTTTTTTAGTTAATAGCGTGAGTTAATTGCAATTAATCTACAGCCCTAATACCCACCCAAGAGGCATGTGCCTCTTAGATACTATGTAAGTCCAGGAATACAGTTCTTATATCTTTCTTCCACAAGTTTGTCCTCAGAACTAACATCTGAGACAAGGTGGTGGATTCACCTCACAAGGTCTACCATCCAGAAAGTTTTTGGCTGAATCATAATCTTGAGACAAAAATGTGTCTTCATCTCAGGATTTTCTTGCTTGAGGGCTAAGACAGAATGATTCACATAATTTGATATGGCTATTAATTTTGTTAGATGACCAAGTAGGAACTAGGGAAGGGCAAGCCACAACATGAAGGGCATACAGTTTGGTTTTGGATAACCATCCAAAAGCTTGGATGCTTACCTGAGGTTTGTCCAAGATATTCATTGGGCTGGAAAATTGGACTGGTAAACTCACAAGAAGATGCTTTCTCATGATAATTTGGGACTTCAGCATCCAGGTGGAAAAGTAAATGAAGAGGTGTTGAAAATGAAAAAAATAAATGGATGTTAAATGTTTTTGACTTTAAACAAACAAACAAACAAACAAACAAACAAAAAAGAGCTTGGTTTGGACACAGACCAAGTTTTTGGTTGGTTGTTCAAGAGGAAGAGGAGTTCCTAATCAGTTCATTTCTAGTAGCAATGAGGATTAATAAAAATATACAGGGCCTGTTTATTTTCTCATTTACACCAGTGTATCAGGAGTAATAACGCTAGTGTGAGACGCGTATGTGAAAGCCCATACATTTGTTCTTAACTGAAATGCATATCAAGGTTTGCAAATATTTACTGCAAACTTCACACACTGACTTAATGTCCCAGAATGCTAACTAATGTCTCATTGACAGGATACCAGATAAGCTGCAAAACAATGCAGAAAAACAGAAGTAGCTTGAAACAGAGGTGTGTCTGTTGAGCTGTATGTACAGATTTTAAGGGATACTAAAATATCAGTGGTGTTAGAAAATAAACCTTTTTTTAAGCTGTTCTACTTACACCTGTGCCTATATGTGCCCCAAGCAACCAGCATGTCCATTCATGGGGGTAGGTAGGTGCATTTTGACATTATTTAAACATTTTGTATTGATTTTTTTCTAAAGGAAATTTAGTTGAAATAGGCTGTTGGAAAATTTTTGATCAGCTCTATTGCTCAAGGTGGAGTTTCCTGGCTATATAAGAGAGGAAACTTCCTCATGATAGGTCCTCAACTTTGGAACTTACAGGTCCCCTTGGTATATAATAGTCCAAATCTATTAGACTTAGCAGCTGCCCTGGAATCATAGAATCATAGAATATCAGGGTTGGAAGGGACCTCAGGAGGTCATCTAGTCCAACCCCCTGCTCAAAGCAGGACCAATTCCCAACTAAATCATCCCAGCCAGGGCTTTGTCAAGCCGAGCCTTAAAAACCTCCAAGGAAGGAGACTCCACCACCTCCCTAGGTAACGCATTCCAGTGCTTCACCACCCTCCTAGTGAAATAGTGTTTCCTAATATCCAACCTAAACCTCCCCCACCGCAAGTTGAGACCATTGCTCCTTGTTCTGTCATCTGCCACCACTGAGAACAGCCGAGCTCCATCCTCTTTGGAACCCCCCTTCAGGTAGTTGAAAGCAGCTATCAAATCCCCACTCATTCTTCTCTTCTGCAGTCTAAACAATCCCAGTTCCCCCAGCCTCTCCTCATAAGTCATGTGCTCCAGACCACTAATCATTTTTGTTGCCCTCCGCTGGACTCTTTCCAATTTTTCCACATCCTTCTTGTAGTGTGGGGCCCAAAACTGGACACAGTACTCCAGATGAGGCCTCACCAATGACGAATAAAGGGGAACGATCACGTTCCTCGATCTGCTGGCAATGCCCCTACTTATACAGCCCAAAATGCCGTTAGCCTTCTTGGCAACAAGAGCACACTGTTGACTCATATCCAGCTTCTCGTCCACTGTGACCCCTAGGTCCTTTTCTGCAGAACTGCTACCTAGCCATTCGGTCCCTAGTCTGTAGCAGTGCATGGGATTCTTCCGTCCTAAGTGCAGGACTCTGCACTTGTCCTTGTTGAACCTCATCAGGTTTTTTTTGGCCCAATCCTCTAATTTGTCTAGGTCCCTCTGTATCCGATCCCTACCCTCTAGTGTATCTACCACGCCTCCCAGTTTAGTGTCATCTGCAAACTTGCTGAGAGTGCAGTCCACACCATCCTCCAGATCATTAATAAAAATATTAAACAAAACCGGCCCCAGGACCGACCCTTGGGGCACTCCGCTTGAAACCGGCTGCCAACTAGACATGGAGCCATTGATCACTACCCTTTGAGCCCGACGATATAGCCAGCTTTCTATCCACCTTACAGTCCATTCATCCAGCCCATACTTCTTTAACTTGGCGGCAAGAATACTGTGGGAGACCGTATCAAAAACTTTGCTAAAGTCAAGGAATAACACATCCACTGCTTTCCCCTCATCCACAGAGCCAGTTATCTCATCATAGAAGGCAATTAAGTTAGTCAGGCACGACTTCCCCTGGGTGAATCCATGCTGACTGTTCCTGATCACTTTCCTCTCCTCTAAGTGTTTCATAATTGATTCCTTGAGGACCTGCTCCATGATTTTTCCAGGGACTGAGGTGAGGCTGACTGGCCTGTAGTTCCCTGGATCCTCCTTCTTCCCTTTTTTAAAGATGGGCACTACATTAGCCTTTTTCCAGTCATCCGGGACCTCCCCCGATCGCCATGAGTTTTCAAAAATAAAGGCTAATGGCTCTGCAATCTCATCCGCCAACTCCTTTAGCACCCTCGGATGCAGCGCATCCAGCCCCATGGACTTGTGCACGTCCAGTTTTTCTAAATAGTCCCGAACCACTTCTTTCTCCACAGAGGGCTGGTCACCTTCTCCCCATACTGTGCTGCCCAGTGCAGCAGTCTGGGAGCTGACCTTGTTCGTGAAGACACAGGCAAAAAAATCATTGAGTACATTAGCTTTTTCTACATCCTCGGTCACTAGGTTGCCTCCCTCATTCAGTAAGGGGCCCACACTTTCCTTGACTTTCTTCTTGTTGCTAACATACCTGAAGAAACCCTTCTTGTTACCCTTAACATCTCTTGCTAGCTGCAACTCCAAGTGTGATTTGGCCTTCCTGATTTCACTCCTGCATGCCTGAGCAATATTTTTATACTCCTCCCTGGTCATTTGTCCAATCTTCCACTTCTTGTAAGCTTCTTTTTTGCGTTTAAGATCAGCAAGGATTTCACTGTTTAGCCAAGCTGGTCGCCTGCCATATTTACTATTCTTTCTACACATCGGGATGGTTTGTTCCTGCAACCGCAATAAGGATTCTTTAAAATACAGCCAGTTCTCCTGGACCCCTTTGCCCTTCATGTTATTCTCCCAGGGGATCCTGCCCATCTGTTCCCTGAGGGAGTCAAAGTCTGCTTTTCTGAAGTCCAGGGTCCGTATTCTGCTGCTCTCCTTTCTTCCTTGTGTCAGGATCCTGAACTCGACCATCTCATGGTCACTGCCTCCCAGGTTCCCATCCACTTTTGCTTCCCCTACTAATTCTTCCCTGTTTGTGAGCAGCAGGTCAAGAAAAGCTCTGCCCCTAGTTGGTTCCTCCAGCACTTGCACCAGGAAATTGTCCCCTACACTTTCCAAAAACTTCCTGGATTGTCTGTGCACCGCTGTATTGCCCTCCCAGCAGATATCAGGATGATTAAAGTCTCCCATGAGAACCAGGGCCTGCGATCTAGCAACTTCTGCTAGTTGCCAGAAGAAAGCCTCGTCCACCTCATCCCCCTGGTCTGGTGGTCTATAGCAGACTCCGACCACGACATCACCCTTGTTGCTCACACTTCTCTACTTTATCCAGAGACTCTCAGGTTTTTCTGCAGTTTCATACCGGAGCTCTGAGCAGTCATACTCCTCTCTTATATACAACGCAACTCCCCCACCTTTTCTGCCCTGCCTGTCCTTCCTGAACAGTTTATGTCCATCCATGACAGTACTCCAGTCATGTGAGTTATCCCACCAAGTCTCTGTTATTCCAATCGCATCATAGTTTCCTGACTGTGCCAGGACTTCCAGTTCTCCCTGCTTGTTTCCCAGGCTTCTTGCATTTGTGTATAGGCACTTAAGGTAACTCATCGATCGTCCCTCTTTCTCAGTATGAGACAGGAGTCCTCCCCTCTTGTGCTCTCCTGCTTGTGCTTCCTCCCAGGATCCCATTTCCCCACTTACCTCAGGGCTTTGGTCTCCTTCCCCCGGTGAACCTAGTTTAAAGCCCTCCTCACTAGGTTAGCCAGCCTGCTGGCGAAGATGCTCTTCCCTCTCTTCATTAGGTGGAGCCCGTCTCTGCCTAGCACTCCTCCTTCTTGGAACACCATCCCATGGTTGAAGAATCCAAAGCCTTCTCTCCGACACCACCTGTGTAGCCATTCGTTGACTTCCACGATTCGACGGTCTCTACCCAGGCCTTTTCCTTGCACAGGGAGGATGGACGAGAACACCACTTGCGCCTCAAACTCCTTTATCCTTCTTCCCAGAGCCACGTAGTCTGCAGTGATCTGCTCAAGGTCATTCTTGGCAGTATCATTGGTGCCCACGTGGAGAAGCAGGAAGGGGTAGCGATCCGAGGGCTTGATGAGTCTCGGCAGTCTCTCTGTCACATCGTGTATCCTAGCTCCTGGCAAGCAGCAGACCTCTTGGTTTTCCCGGTCGGGGCGGCAGATAGATGACTCAGTCCCCCTGAGGAGGGAGTCCCCGACCACCACCACCCTCCTCCTCCTCTTGGGAGTGGTGGTTGTGGAACCCTCATCCCTAGGACAGTGCATCTCATGCCTTCCAATCGGTGGAGTCTCCTTCTGCTCCCTTCCCTCAGATGGGTCATCTAGTCCACTCTCCGCATTAGTACCTGTAGAGAGAACATGGAAACGATTGCTCACCTGTATCTCCATTGCTGGTACATGGACGCTCCTCTTTCTCCTTCTGGAGGTCACATGCTGCCAAACTTCTTCACCATCCTTCTGTCCCTGCTGCGCCTGCTCTGAATCTTCAGAACATTGTGGCTGTAGAAGCATCTCCTGACGTCTGTCCAGGAAATCTTCATTTTCCCTTATGCAACGCAGGGTCGATACTCGTTTCTCCAGACCTCGAACCTTCTCTTCCAATATGGAGACCAGCTTGCACTTTGTACAGACAAAGTCGCTTCTGTCCTGTGGAAGAAAGACAAACATGGCACAACCTGTGCAGGTTACAACAGCTGATCGCTCACCTTCCATATCACCTTCCTCTTAAGAGCTTCCTCAGCTGTTGCAGGAACTACTCAGAGAAACCTGCAGATGAAAGCCTCAGTGAGCTCTCCCCAGGCAAACTCCCTCTGTTAGCCTCTGCTGTTCGCCGCTCAGCTGATTCGCTGCTGACTGCCCTTATATACCAGTCAGGCCCACTCAAGGCCCACCTGGAACAAAGCACTCCCAATTCACACTTTTCAAACAAACAAGCAAGCAATCAAACACACGGTCAAACTGACAAACTGTCCCAGCAACAGACACTCAGATACTCACCAACACAGCCCCCCTAATGCAGCACTTAGCGTACCTCCTCTCGGACAGATCCCAGGCAAACTCCCTCTGTTAGCCTCTGCTGTTCGCCGCTCCTTAGCCTCTGCTGTTCGCCGCTTGGAAGGTCATCTTAGGGTTATATGGGCATTTGGGAGGTGGGGATTCCATTTTGGGAATCTGGAGGTTGGGGTGATCTTGTTCTGAAGTGTGTTCTTGCTAACAGTGGTGTTTTTTGGGGGTGAGCGTATTTGTCACTGTTGTGTTCTGTATTGGTTTTAGTAGAGATGGTGGAAATTTTTAAAAATTATTTTGCAACAGTTGTTTCAATTTCACAGGGCGTGAAACTGGCCCATTTTTTGGGTTTTAGCTGTTTTTATTCAAAAATTTTCATGGAAATTTTTAATAAATACAATTTATTGGTTATTTGAATTCAGTAAATAGTATGGGGCCACAGTGTCCCTGTATTAATGAGCCTCTCTAGAGGGGTTCCATGGAAAGGGAAGAATTGGGTAGACAAAGGAAATGTAGTAGATCTAATCTGCCTGGATTTCAGTAAGGTATTTGATACAGTTCCACATGGAAAATTATTAGTTAAAGTCGAGAAGGTGGGGATTAATATGAGAATTGAAAGGTGCATAAATAACTGATAAAAGGAGAGACTACAATGGTTCATACTGAAAGGTGAACTGTCAGGATGGATGGCGGTTACTAGTGAAGTTCCTCTAGGATAGATCTTGGGTCCAATCGTGTTTAACAGTTTTTTTAATGGCCTTGGCACAAACAGTGAAAGTGTGCTAATAAAATTTGCGGAGGTATAGCCAATATAGAGGAGGACCAGAATATCATACAAGAAGTTCTGGATAACCTTGAAAACTGGAATAATAAAAATGGGATGAAATTTCATAGTGCAAAGTCATGCACTTAGGGACTAATAACAAGAATTTTTTCTAGAAGCTGGAGACTTATTGTTTGGAAGCAACAGAGGCCAAGAAAAACCTGCATTTATTGGTTGATCACAGGATGACTATGAGCCACCAATGTGATGTAGCCGTGAAAAAGGCTAATGAAATCCTAAAAGGCTAATGCAATCAGGCAAGGCATTTCCAGTACACTAGGGAACTATTAGTACTATTATACAAGGCACTGGTGAGACCTCCTCTGGAATACTGTGTGCAGTTCTGGACTCCCATGTTTAAGAAAGATGAATTCAGACAGGAAGAGTGCAGAGAAGGGCTACCTGGATGATCAGAGAAATGGAAAATCTACATTGTGAGAGGAGACTCAAAGAGCTTGGCTTGTTTAGCAAAACCAAATGAAGGCTGAGGGGAGATATGATTGCTCTCTATAAATACATCAGAGAGATAAATACCAGGGAGGGAGAGGAGTTATTTAAGCACCAAGAACAAATGGATATAAACTGGCCATCAACAAGTTTAGGCTCGAAATTAGGCAAAGGTTTCTAACCATCAGAGAAGTGAAATTCTGGAAGATCCTTCCAAGGGAGCAGTGGAGGCAAAACTGGCTTCAAGACTGAGCTTGATAAGTTCATGGCAGGAATGGTATGATGAGACTGCCTACAAAGCATGTAGCTGATCTGCCACTGCTAGCAGCAAATATTTCCAACGGCCAGTGATGGGACACTAGGGCTCTGAGGTACTACGGAGAATTCTTTCCCAGGTGTCTGGCTGGTGGGTCTTGCCCACATGCTCAGGATTCGACTGATCGCCATATTTGGGGCTGGGAAGGAATTTTCCGCCAGGTCAGATTGGCAGAGACCCTGGGTTTTTTTTTCACCTTCTTCTGCAGCATGGGACCTGGGTCATGTGCAAGTTTAAACTAGTGTAAATGATGGATTCTCTGTAACTTGAAGTCTTTAAATCATAATTTGAGAACTTCAGTAATTCAGCCAGAGGTTATGGGTCTATTATAGGAGTGGGTGGGCAAGATTCTGTGGCCAGCAATGTGCAAGAAGTCAGACTAGATGATCGTGATGGTCCCTTCTGATCTTAAAGTCTATGAGTCTATCAGCAGCTGGATGCACTGATCTCCCCTTACAAAGTCCCAGTTTATGCTGTGGCTACAGCAATAATGCCTCTTGTGCCTGAAAATACCTTTTGGGACTTCTCTTCATTATAAAATCAAGTGGTGTTAAAACACAACTTTGAGGAGTTGAATATAATGTTCACAGTCAGTATAGACAGGAACAAGTTATATTTAATATTCTGTCAGCTGAAAGTGGTTAACATTATGGTTCCATTAAGGTTTACCCAACACAATGTTAAACATTATAATCCCTGTCTATATTGATTATGAAGTCGTGTTTAACATCATGTTAACACAACTCCTAAAGATAGTATTCTAACACTACCTAATTTTCTAATTAAGACAAGCCCAAGGGCAGGAGGTTGTGGGGGGTCAGAGGCAAGAAAAGCACATCTCCCTTGGATGAAGAGGGGGCCAATAGATCAGCATGGAGATGACCTTTTGTGGGAGTAGATTGGGGTCTGTGACACTCTTTCTGGATTCCAATTTTACTGACAGTTCCTTTCCCCTTTTGTGCTGGCCCAAACTCTTCCCACCTTAGGAGAACTGATTACTTGAATTTCACATGTTGTTGTAACTCAAGGAGTTTCAGAGGGAAATTTTACCCTCTTGTGAATTCATCTATTGGAGGGTACAGTAACATGAGACCTGTAGTGTCCTTTATGGTACAAAAGTGTTGGGACTTAGTTATAATAAATATAAAGGGGACTCTTAGTGAAATGGCAACACACAAACAGGACTCTTTAGTTTCCTTTGCTATCCAGCTCCTAGACTAGCTAAACACAGCCTCTGTTGACTGATAGCATCAGATGGGGTCTTTCTGGACTGGAATGGAAGGGACGGTTGGCTGCATTACATGGTTAATGAACAGAAATATCATAATGTTTTGTAATATATTCCAGAAAACATAGTTTTCTTTTATTTAACCTTGCCTTGACAGTGTTGTGTGAAGCCACTCACAATGACACTGTGCTGCTGAATACAAACCAGAAAGTAAAATTGGCCAGAGACAGATGTGAAATTGGCCTGTCATTTGGTGTCCAAGTCGACAGCATAACTGGTGAAAAGTAAATTAAGCCTTTTAAAATATTTCAATTTTAGTAATCTAAGGTGCTGTTAGCAACACAATATTTTGATGAATATGATTTTTATCTTGACAGCATCCCTTTAAACAATGCAAATAATATGTTAGACCTCATGGACCAAATTCTGCTCTCAATTAAAGCCCTGCTATTATTCCAAAGTAACTTAATTGGAGTTACTCCTGGATTTACACTGGTGCAACTGAGAGCAGAAAATGACAAGGCAAATTGAGAGGCATGCTGAAAATACGTATTTGTTCCATGCTGTAACAGTGGCACTGTGCTTAAGCACCATATTGTTATACTGCATGGACTTTGAGCTGAAATGAAAATGAATACAATTCATCTTCAAATTAGATTGCAGGGCCGTGTGTGTTGTCAGTTTATCAGTATACTAACAAAATTGAGGCTGTTGAATGAAAGTGGCTAGGTGACTGTATGCAGCTGTAAGAGTCAGCAAATATTGCAGTGAGCTGACTCAGCCAACTGCTTCTTGACACTTCTCTATCTTTAGAATTATTGACACATCTCTAGTCATATGGAACTGATATTTAAATGTTACCTTACAGTCAGACTCACATAATGGCTGCAGAATTCGTGTCTTGGGGCAGGTTGAAGGATTAGTACATGGATTTTTCCTGCATAAATTGGGTTTTTCATTTAAGATAAAGTCTAAAATGCCTCGTAGTTGATCTTGCATTCTGATTGGCTGATCAATTTTAATGAATGGCCTTAAGTCATAATAAAACAACATATTTTGCACTACTTCATCATGGTGGTAGTTGTTTACTCTCAGATTAGCTGCTTCCACTTGCCTCTATAAAATTTTACTGTATTTCTTTTAAACTTTAATGCTTAACATTATTACAGTAGGTTGCAGCAGGTTATTTGTGTGATGTGTTGAGTTCATGCCACAGAGCAATTAACTATGGGTATTTTATTACAGTCTCTGAGATTAAAAAAAAAAATAAAGTATGAAATAGCCCATTACAAGTCCAGACCAAACCTTGGCATCATTCCTATGCTGAAATTTTTAACTGTCATCCCATCCTCCACCACCGCCCTGGAAAAAGCAAAAACAATGTAGGCACAACATTCTTAATTTCATATTTCCTTTTCAAAACCATTTTATAACATCTATGACTTCTTCAGAACATGCTTAGTTGTTTCATAAGGACCATTTAGACATTGTCTAACCCTAGTGATTCAGCCTAGTGTCATTTTGAGTCAGAAAAATCATGACATGTTGCCCATCTATATAACAGAGTGCCATTTTACTGAGTTTAGGTTTGATATTCTTGGCTAGGGCAGAGCTATTGGAGGGACGCCATAGGATGCCAACTGTAGAAATTGCCTTCCAGCTCAAGGGTCTATGCAGATCCCTGACTGAAGTGTCTATGACTTCCTCAGACCATGTGAGCATTTGGAGAGGTGCCAGATTATCTGAAGATGTTCAGTGAGGTATATGAATATGTAGAAAATAATACGTCAGGAAGGCGAGCTACCCCAAAGGAGCTAAAGACACAGCCTGCAGGCTTCCGAGGGAAACTGGAACTAGAAATAATATCCAAAGCATGTATATTCACAAGCTTCTAACACCTAATTGGATCCAAAAAAAGGTTTTGTTTTTTTCCTTTTGGATCTTCATTTGCTGAAAGCTGAATTCATTGTTATTTGTATCCTAATCTCCAGAAAATGGTATTTTTCTTCTTTCATTAAATGACTGCTTTCAAAATACAAAAACTGATTCACAACATAGATTTGTTATCAACATGCAGTGTAGGCAAAAACACAACAAAATATAGACACGACAAAATGTATGTATTCTTGTTAAAAATCTGACTAGCTGGGAAATTTCCCATGCATACCTCAGTCTTCAGTAAGTAGCACGTTTCACCAGAAATACTTTGGTCAACAAATTTGTACTGAAATAAACCTCATGAGTTGACACTAAGTTAATTAAAAAGTGATAAATCTCTCTTTCCCCAGTCTATCACCTGGGTTTTTTTTAAAATAGAAGCTTCAGGTTCACAACATTAAGTCACATCAGCAGTCACTTGGGAACACAGTTTCCTTTTTATTTTGTACTCCTGAATCATATTCTGTAAAGGTAGATTTTTTTCCTTTTATGTGTTATAAATAAAGGGCCAGATCCTCAATTGGTGTAGGTCAGCATTGTTCCATGGAAACAAATGTTAATTTACACCAGCTGAGGATCTGGCTCAAGATATTTAATTGGTTTATAAAATCCTCAACTCTTGGAATGGATTGTATCTACAGTACTCTAATACCAAACTGTCCAGTGTAAACTAAAATTGTACTGCACCGTCACCACTAGGAAATGTGCAATATTTTTCTATCAACTTCCTTAGGAAAAATCTTGATCTGTGTTAGAGTATTTATCTTCATATTAAATTTCTCCATGTTACAATTTTAGATCAGGGGTTTTCAAACTTCATTGCACCGCGACCCCTTTCTGACTTCAAAAATTACTACACGACCCCAGGAGGGGGGACCAAAGCCTGAGCCTGCCCAAGGCCCACTGCCCCGGGTGGGGGGCCAAAGCCCAAGCCCCACCACATTGGGCAAGGGGGCCAAATCCCAAGCGCTTCAGGGGGGCCTATAACCTAAGCCCCGCCACCCAAGGCCCTCGGCAGTGGAGCTTGGGCCTTGGGCAGTGAGGCTCGGGCTTCAGCTTTGGCCCCGGGCCCCAGCCACTCTAACGCCAGCCCTGGAGAGTCCATTAAAATAGGGTCGCGACCCACTTTGGGATCCCGACCCATAATTTGAGAACTGCTGGGCTAGATTAATTAAACCAGTTTCTTCCCTCATGGATGTTTATATGTGACTTCTATGCTAATGACAGTGAGAGTCTTAAACACACTCATTACAGCATCGAGCATGGTGCAGGTAACTGATAGCTGAGCTTCTCCACACAGATGTGCCAAATGAACCTCATTCTTGAGCTGCAACACTGTCCTGTGGTTACGGTGCTCGGATTCTATAGGAATAGCTGCTGAACACAGTATTCTGCAGCAGCAGCAGCTGGGCTAAGTCTGGGCTTCTGACTCCAGCCCAGAGAGGTGTGGGGGCACCAATATAAGCGCCTGTATTTTCTATTCATTTTCTGATCTTTGCCCTCAATGCTAAATCAAGTTGGTAGAGCAGAAACCTAGGAGCCTATTACTACTTCCAGTATCAGTTTTACCTTCAAGGTCAAAGCTGGTGGACCTGCTCTTCAGAAACCAATCAGATATCTCCTTCCAGGAACTGACCAGATGACTCATTCCTCATTATGTGATAGTGACCTGATACCAGCCCTTTAACAAATTCCCACTGATATATGCCTCTTCGCTTTTAAAGGCTTTCTGCAACTTATCTCTCAGTGTGCACCATGGCATTAGGAATCCTTCTCCATGCCTAGCTATAAGTTTGCTCCCTCCATGCCTGATAGGTCTTAACCATTCTCATTGGTAGATCTGGTTGAAATATTCATTGCAAATACTATTGATTGTGATATTAGGGCTTGAACCACAAAGGAACTTAGGCATTCCAAGGCCTAACTCCCTAGTGGAATCCTCAGCCCCAAATTAGGGACTCAGGGTCCCATTATTAGCCATGGGGAGTGTTAGGCACCTAAGAAAGAGATCTTCGGAAGCCAGCAAGCTGAGTGGGGAGCCACCTAAGATAGTGCAGAGGAAGTGGGTGGGGCTCAGAGCCAAGAGTCACAAAGGTGCCTAATACCTATTAATCTGAGCCTGAGGTGTCTATCTCTGATCAGAATTCTCAGCCGTGAACCCTCCCCTGGAGTTAGGTCCCTAAATCAGATCAGCCATTTCTCATGAAAAACCAGAAAAGGAGACCTCTCCACCCCATTACAGTCAATAGCATAGTGGTGTCGGAGAAAAACAGAATACTCGCTCTCTTTTTTGGGTCCAGCAAATCAGATACTTTATTCTCAAGCAATTTCATAGAGGGAGAGAGTGCACTAGGACACAGGGTTTGCCCCTCCTAGGCAGGTCTCTCAAAAGATAAACAATTAAGGCAAGCATTTATACCTTTTGTTACATACAATAATGAGCCATAGCTGCATTTTGTTTATACATAGGTCTTCCTGATATCTTATTTTTCACATCTATTTAGACTCTAGTCTACATTCCATATTTATATACACAAGGTCGCAACAACTTCTCACACAGTTCTTTCCCACTCGTCTCACACAATCCTCGCTTCTACAAATCTCGCGTTATTAGGGTTACAGCTAGCCTGACTCTTGCTCACAGAAGAGACTGTATGCATTGAAATCCCCTTCAAATCCCTGTCAGTTCTTGCTCTACTTCCACAGTGGCTAGGTAATCATCTGGGATATGAGAGACACAGACTCAGATCCCTGCTGTGCCTGATTTGGAGCAGGGACTTAAACCCAGATCTCCCATCTCCCAGGATAAAGATGGGCCCTAACCACCAGGTTATGCGGTATTAATGGGTGGAGCTCTCTCAGTCTCTTCTGTTGGAGCTATTCCACTTTGTATAAGTACTTAACTATTCATTGGGACAGAGCGAGATGAAAAGAGAGAGATTGACTATGGCCCAGTGGCTAGAGATGTAGGAGAATCGGGTTCAAGTCCCTGTCCCAGTGGCCATTGGGACCAGCTGAGGAGAGAGACAGAGGAATGCCTAGTTTAAGCATGAGCAAGGGCTCCAAGGAGTTTGTTAGCTGTGGTGTGGTATCAGGACTTAGGTGGCTTTAGGCTGGTATGCTATGGTGCATGCATGCCGATCAGCA
Organism: Terrapene triunguis; assembly: GCF_002925995.2. Taxonomy (NCBI): domain Eukaryota; kingdom Metazoa; phylum Chordata; order Testudines; family Emydidae; genus Terrapene; species Terrapene triunguis. Next base: position 16,327,408 of record NW_020664409.1, read on the forward strand.
GAAATTTAGGGAACTAGGGAACTCTAGGCATCTACAGGGTTAGGTGGCAGCTGCGTGGTGATTTTGAGAATGTCAGTGGTACCTAACTGTTGTATTTACGCAAAGTGACAAAGGTGCAGTTAGGCACCTAAAGTATCTTTGTGGATCTAGACCTTAACCCCTATTGCTCTTCTTTAGTGTGAAGTCAGATTTCTACAATTGTAATTTCTAGTCAGAATGATCTAAATACCATGCTGTTTCTGCAAACCAGTTTCAGGTTAAGAATTGCTGCTGAACTGTTGACTATTTTAGTTGTGTGACTGGTCATCTAGAAAATGTATTGTTTCTGCTCCCTGAATGAATGATTGAAACTTTTAAAACAGAAAAATAATAAAAACCAAATTACCCATTGACAAGCTTCCAGTCCAAATTGACAAAGAATCATCATGGGTAAAGTTTGGATAGGTAGGAATAGAGTTGGTCGGGAAATGATTTATTTTCTCCTGAGAAACAGTTTGATTAAAATGATTTTTCTTTAGTTTATGTTGAAAATTTTCTTGAAATATTTTTGTTTTAATTGAAAGCCCCAAAATCCCTCCCCCGCCCCAATGTTAGGTTTCATTTTTTCCCCATGAAAACAGAATATTTTTTTCAAAAGATTTCCATTTTGTCACAAAGACATTTGCTGTCAAATAAAATATTTCAGTGGAAAGTTTTCTACCACCTCCATTTTCAAGATTCACAAATATTTTCATAAATACCGAATGGCTGTCAAAATATTTGAGAACTATAAATAACATGACCCCACATATAACTGTGCCTCGAACCTCACTGCTATTATGCCCAGATAAACTGGTAAATCACTTTCTTATTCTTATTCAACCAATTCTTCCCACAGGAATGGAAGGAAGTCTCCTCAGTTGCATGGGAAGCTCCACATTGAAAAATATTTGCGTAATGGTTTTGAACAATATTGAATAACAAATAAAACTGTACAAAACCAAATCTGCTTCGAGTTACAGTAATTACAGAACTGTTATAGTGCTAAAATTTATCAAATAAAATATTTATTATAAATAGTTCATCTAGGTGTAGCTATGACCCAAAATAATTGGACTGAAATCCTTTTGAAAACTGAATCTCTGACTTTCATATTTATCATTAACTATATCTATATGTAGAGAGGGAAAATATTGGAATGGATAACCATATAGGATTTTTTTCAAATTTCGCCTTTCTTGGCTTCTGGTACCACATACCCAAAGTGCACTTTTTTCAGATCCGATTTTCAGTAGATATTTTACCTGTGGGACAAATGCATTTTGTCAGTGGCCTATCTACTCATTACCTACCTAGAATCCTACTGGTAATTGTCTTTTTAAGATCACACATGAAGACAAACACTGCCATAGTTCTTTACTTGTTTTTGCCATATGCCTGTTCATCACTCGGTTCTATTTTCATATCAAAGGGAAAGAAAAAAAATGACAGCCATGGCAAGACAGGGGTCTCAACTACTGTGGATAAATCAATCCATCACACATACAAAAAAAAAACAATTCTGCCATGAAACTTAATCACTAAAGGTCATGTCGGGGAGTGAGGAACAGATTAAATTAGCATAGTATTAGATATGGAAAATGATTTCTGTCAAAATCATCTTTACCACAATTATAATATGTTAATTACGTATTTCATTAAGGAAGTTGATTATGGTTCACAGATGAAATCATGCAGACGAAGACACCTGGAAGGAAGCACTAGAGCCTGAAGCCTCTCTCTCTCTCTCTCACTCACACACACACACCCATACTTTCCCGCTCACGCTTTAGCAATTTCACTCAGGCTCATATAGAAGAGCCTTTGCCAATTTTCTTAAAGGAGTATCAAGTTAGTACAGGAGCTCAGGGAAGGGAAAGAAAATTGTACACACCAAAAGATGGGTATATAGCATTTTTGTTCATCCTCTTTAAGTGCTCAGAATAAGTGTTGGTTTATAACATCCTCTTCCTTTTTTAAAGTACCTGTAGCTTCTAGCACTGTGTGCAAGAGACTTCAGCACAGACTAACGGATCTGCAGCTGTTTCTTTTTTTCACAGGGATATGACCATGCTGAAGGTTTTATTGTAGCTATTTACAAGAGGCATAGTCAACCATATAAATACAACACATCATCTAATGGGGGTGACAATGAGCTAGGAATCTGCACAGCTTGGGTTCCACAGAACAGTTACTACTGTCAGCAATGTTACTGGTTAGTTAATTTCTCTTGTTTCTTTTCCTTGTAGTTATTTGAACATGGTGAACAGCCCACGTCTTTTGGTATTTAAAAGCAGTACCCAATAAAAACATGTGCACCCCTCCTCATTTTGCTTATAAAACTCTGCAGCTGAATCTAAAAGCCTTTAAAAGTACCCTGGTCAACACAGAGGTGGTGGCAGGAATTTCAGAGTAAATGTGATGGTGACAGAGAGGGAGGCAGCATTGGTTAAGTAGGGAAAAAATAATAATCTTGGTGAATTCTGACTCAAGTAGCAGCAGAAGTGGAACGAAGAGGGATACTCAGTGCCACAATGTAGGGAGATTATAGGTATCCTTACAAAAAAAGGTCCCAGTGATGCCCCTGGGAGTGAAAGCGACTGGGTTTCAGTCAAATATAATTACCTCATTGTAATATTTCCTAGTGAGTGAGAATGCATCGATGCTTGTGTGCCCTTGTGCTGATAGATTTTGCCACACAGAATAATCATTGTTGGAATTAAGCATAATTGTCAAGAAAGACTTGGTCATCATGAGAGAGACTGTCTCATACAACTGTCCTTTTGCTTTCCAGCAGTAATTACTTTAGTAATTAATCTCTGTCATTTAACTGTATTACATTTTGAAAAGAGAAAATGGAAGAAAGACCGGTTTCTGACTAATTTACATCACAGTTTAAAATCCTAGAATAGGGTGAATCAAATGTCAACATTAGCCCTTTCGCGGGTTTCTAAATCAGTCTCATTCTTACATCCAGCAGGAGCAGAAATAAGGTTAGGTGGCAAACGTCAACTCAATAAAATCTGCTTTGCTTGAAAGCTTTCGGTTCTTCACACCAGTTCTTGTTGTTGCATGTAATGGTGAACAACACACTCTGAATGAGCACTGATCGCTTTCCCCTATTTGCTGCTGATCACAACAGTAGCTTCCCATAAGGCAGCACCAGCATTTGTTAATGCCAACATCATAAAGTAAAACCCATATTTCCAAAAGTGGTCACTGCTTTTGAATGCCTTCATTTTTTGGTGCGACAGTGATTGTGATTTTTAGATGTGTTGAACGCCCATAGTCCCAGATAACTTTGGGCTTGTCTATACTTATGCGCTGGTTCGGCGGCAGGCAATCAAACTTCTGGGTTTGATTTATCGCGTCTTGTCTGGACGCGATAAATCGAACCCAGAAGTGCTCGCCGTCGACTCCGGTAATCCTGCTCGGCGCGAGGAGTACGCGGAGTCAACGGGGGAGTCTGCCTGCCGCGTCTGGACCGCGGTAAGTTCGAACTAAGGTACGTCGACTTCAGCTACGTTATTCACGTTCGAATTGGGGGGGTTAGTGTAGACCAGGCCTTTGATAGAAGCTACAAGTGCTCTCAACACCTTTGGAAATCAGGCTCAAGATCGGCACCCAGAATCAGTGCCCATTTTTGAAAATGATGGCCTATGCAAATAAAGATGTTATTCATGCTAATAGTCCCTTTGCTGTTGTAAGTGGGACTGAGAGTAAGGATTAGCCCTTGCAAACAAGGGCTGCAAGACTAGGCCATAAATGTCATCCAAGACCTACCTAGCTCATAAAGGCCAAATCCTGCTTGCTTTCAAAATCAATGAGGTGACTCACATGAAGAAAGCAAGAAAGAATTGGTTCTCAGTGCTTTCCCCTTATTTCATATTTTTTTTCTTACTGAGGGCCCAGTCCTGTTCCCTGTGAAGAGTCAGAATGAGTTTTGCCATTAACTTCAAAGTCAGTAAAACTGAGCCCTAAATTTCCCTGACCTTGTTTTCAAATATCAAACTCATTGTGCCTTTAATTATATCAGATTTATACTATGGTATATGCTAATATGGTTTACTAGATAGTATAGTATATTAGTACTCTACAGTATATTCACTACTATACATAGCATACTATCTAATATTTTAGATATACTATAATTATATATTTGTTTAAAATACCATTTAATTTGAGTTGGTTTAAAAAAAAATTTTATATTTGGGTGAAATTGTATGATGACAATTTTCAGCATATTAACCCTGAGCAGTTATTTCTACCCTCACACAAAAAATCAAGCCAAAAACTCTATGAATTCTGCAGCCAGCTAAAAATTGTTGTTTTTTAAAAAAGATTATCTTTTGTAAATGATCTGGTAATTTAATGTCACTGGTATGTAAAATAATCTCCAGCAAATAAAATGAACCATGACACCTTCTGCCAAATCTTATTTCTTGGGAGATATACTTAGAAAGAAATATTTGCAACTTTGACTCTTCAAAGACCAAAATCAATGTGAGAGTCATATTGTCACCGGCCATACGAATGCCCTTTCTTCACCTTATGAACCATGAACCTTCCCCTTCCACGCATACTGTTGCTAGCCACAATTTGCAGAGCGGGAATGGAGACTACTATTCCAGACAAGCACTGCCATCAACACAAGCTTCCACAATATGGGGTACTGAGAAGACAGGCTCATGTCCCCACCAACCACTGGACAGTCGAGCTGGCTAGATGCAGGGGGTAAGCATACATTGTACCATTTCAAAGGGTGGCAGAACTGCTGCTCCAAGGACCCTTACTCAGCCCCATCTCTTCCCAACATGAGACCATGGGTTAGGGCTACACTCTGACTCTGAGATAGAGTGCCAAATTCTGTTCTACTGCAGTGGCGCAGCACCTTAAAAACTGTGTAGATATGGTTCCTGCCCTGCCTTAAAGGGCTAGGATCTCAATGTCCAATGTGACACAACAAATGAGGCTGCGTATGGATGTGGATGACCGTCATAGGCTGAATTCTGTTCTAATTGTAACCCACATCCTTCTGCATCCCAAACCTACTTCATTGTTTATCACTCCACATTCATGTCACAGCTATTTTTCACATTGTGAGCTCCTTTGGTTTACTTTAGACAGTCTTTCTGCATCCTTAGTGAAGTGTTGCCTAACAACACCTTTGTGTGCTGCAAAATAAATAAATACATGAATAATCATCAGGTACAATTTTCAAAAAGCAACAAGGCAACTTGAGCTTCTCAGTGCCTGTCACTGTTGAAAATGGGATTTAGGGTCCTAAGTCACTTGGTCATTTTAAAAAATGTTGCCATTTAACTCTGTTCGTTTCTCTGACTCGCGGTGGTCATCCTCAGTCTTCATGGGAGTTAGCGCCTGATGGAGGATTGCAGGATTTGCTCCAATGTTGGTTCAAAAGTCACGCACTAGCCAGTTGAGGCATTGTAGTGGATATTATAGAGCAAATCTTGCTGTCATTGCTAAAGCAAAACTCTAGCTGAACTCAATGTTAGATTTTCCTGAGTAAAGACTGGGGATGGACTTCAGGATGGGGTCTGTTGAGTATGGGGAAAAACAGCTGGCTCAAATCAGCATAATTCTACTGAAGTCCAGCCCAGAGAATATGTTTCTCTGAGTATGTAGACCCTTAAGGGATATGTGTCTATATAAAATCAGGATAGCTCAGAAGTGAATCACAATCTTGGTATTTGCTCTATAACCAAAAACGCTCTTAACGTGATATAGAACGTTTCTAGTTCAGTTGCTATGTAAAGAAACATAGAATTAAAGAAAAGTAGCATATCTGGATAGTGTAGTAGGAGAGGAAGGAGTCAGTTGTGACTGTGTAACAAGAGAGTCTTTAACGTGGTACATGAGGAGGGGGAGGAGGAGGAGGATGAAAAGAGCTATGGGAGAAAAAAATGAAACAAAGGTGATTATGGTAAACAGTTATTTTCCTGTCTCTGTCCCCCAACTGCATCCAAGCCCCTTTTTGAACATTCTCTTTAGAATATGCCCTTAAACGTCATGAGGCTTTCAAGTACAGCCTTATAGGCAGAGTGTGTGCTGCTAATGTGCGTTGCTAATTATATTGTACTAAATTTAGTTTATAGTGTTAAAAAAATATCAACATGATGCTCTACAGCATCTATGTAATCTGAGGCGCTTTCTTGCAGGGCTATTTCTGGGTTATGCAGATAAAATAGGCCCTTAAAACAACAATGATTTTTTTCCCTTCCCATTGTGTGATCTCAGTGCTCCACTTGTGATTTTACTGAGGTTACACAGTAATTCTCCATCGCTTTCTAGACAGAGGAAAGGGGGGTTAGGGTGAATGAGAAGAGTGGGGGGGAGACTATTTTTATAGGCCCAATGCATCCTGATTAGAACAGGCTTATGGTCTGCATATGTACATGGAAAAATCTCCCAGCAATTTACCCACTAAGTGAATATATATTAGAGATCAGTAAATAAAAAGACTATGAGGTTTTAGTTAACAAGAACTGACTGATACTTAAAAGCCAGGTTCTTCCCGCCCCCCCACCCCCTTACTCCTCCTCCAGTGCTAGCTTGTTATCCTTTCACACCGGACAATACAACAGCACGTCTGTCTCTCCCCCTCTTCTCCCCAAATCAAAGATCAAAGGCTGCATTTGTAAAGCAAATAGTTGGAGAGCTACAGCCGGGTTTGATGAAAACCCACTCCAGGCCTCTTGGGAGATATTACCTTCCTCATTATTCCACTGATTGGCCTTATTTCATCCAAGGATTACTGCACATTCTCCTGACGGCTGATGAGCAGCTTCATGAATATACAAAATAATCCGGCGGCACTGGGCCAGCACTGATTATTATTGTGGAACTCAGAGGAGCTGCTTCAAATGAGCTGCTGGAGACTGTGGAACTCTTCCTCCCCGTTTTCCATCTGATTTTACCACAAGGATCCTTATTAGGCTATTTTTCACATGTCTGTAAGAGAAGGAGAAAGAGAGAGAGATATTGCATCTAGTTAAAAATGATCAGGGAATTCTGGGTACCAGATGTTTTTTGCTTAATATTGCAAAATGGCTTTTATTAGATTACACTAAGCACTTACTAACTACAGTTAAACTGCTTTGCAGAGAAACCTGATGGGAATGCTGCCCTAAATAGCTTCTTTTCTTCTTCTTTTTTTTAGTGCAGTTTCGGTTTTTTGTGTATATCTGTGGTGTGCCTGTGTGTGCCTGAGTTTGGAGAGTGCTGGGTGTTGGTAGAGAGGAGAGGGTGTGCTAATGAAATGATCTGGGGCTGACCATTAGTCCTGGGATAATTTGACTTCAGACGGCACTCCAGCCTCTTTGGCCAAAGAGGTTGGCCCAGGTGTTAATGAAACAGTAATGACAGAGAGCAAAGGTGTTTATTTTCAGATTCAGTCGAGCAGAAACAGCTTTGACACGAAGTACCTCTGATGGATTCTGTACAGAACTGAATTGACTTTCTCTGGGCTTCTAACCCAAACTTGGAACTTCTTGTTGGTGAAGTCCATTTCCTCCTCCTTTTCTCTCTCTCTATCATTTTCTTTTTTTTTTTTTTTAAACTACTATTCCAATACACCCAGGGATTATTTAAAAGTCCTGCAGGCAAGCAGTGCCCACATACTCTACTCTAGTTCTTCTTTGAATGAACCCAACATCTGACAGAAGCCCTTCCTCTCTCAAACCTTTAATCCCAGTTAAGCCAAAAAAGAAGGTTCATCTTTTGCAGGACTCCTCTAGCCCCAGAATCAATCAGACCTCAGGATTTACAGTGCTGCCAATTTAATATCTGAGAAACGGGGGCCCTGTAATTATCATTTACAGGCATGTGCACTTGTTTTTAGTGATTGAGAACTACTGAACTGCCCTGTGCTATAAATGTCTGATCCTATGTTTTGTAATATGTCACATGAAATAAATGAGTGACTCCCTGCTCCTTCGAACCACTTTAACCACAGTGCTGTTCAACCAGGTATGTTATATTTTCTTAGCAGAGAAGTCAGAAAATCTGCTCCACTCCCATTGACAGTGACATGCAATCACCCTGTTTCAAACAAGATAGGTCAGTCTCTAAGTAGAGATACCAGCTGTTATCCTTTCTTGGAAATGGTTATAAATCCACCACCAGTTGGGTGTTTGCAATCTTGTGGTTTGAAACCAAAGGTTCTTTTTAGCCAAATTCAATTTGAAACATTTTTTTCAAAAATTGCAAAAGAATAGAGTAATGGGCATTGTTAGAAAGGTGTTTAATAATAGATCATTTTATTTGTTTGGCTTGAACCCCATTGCCGGGAACAGGGAGGGTGTATAAAAGAGGAGACTTGATACTGCAAGACTGACTGCTTTTTTTAACAGAGATTTGATGAATGAACCAGTGTTACATTTTAAACAAGGCTTCAGCACCGAGCTACCCCAGCACAGTAATTTAATGAATCTACATTTCATGACTGAAGTGATAAAGATGAAACATTTTAAAATAACCCAAAAGGTAGATACACCAAAAAAGTCTGATGAAACATTAAATGAATGTAGTGTAACACATTATCTTTGCTTCTGCACATCCAAAAAGCGCAATGAACTAAAACATTGCATTAAGCCAAGAATAAAGCTAAAAATTAAATTGGCTCAGAAAGATCTAGTGTAGTGGTTTATGCACTAAGAACGCAGTAAATTTGGTCATTTAATATTATTCTCTTTACCTCTGATATGCACATTAAAAAAAAAACAAGACTCATGGGAGAAAGTCAGGGGAAAAGGGCACAGCTGGATTTAGGCTTTTTCTGTATTTACCTATTTTTAAATTCACTGTATTAATTGTTTTATTTACTGCACATCAGTTAGGTACTGCGAATGCCCTGAGACATGAAATATAACCAGGTCCGTTACAGATGGAAACAGGACCAATAAAGAAGACATATTCAAATATATAATACTGCCCCTTCAAATCAATAAATAAAGACAAGCATTTCATACACTAATGCATATATCTATGACCATTATAAATTAGTTGCTTGCCAGAAAATACACTTCTTAGCACAAGTGCCATTATTTAAAGTTGTCTGTTTAATGCACACTTAGTATATTTTCTCATCCAAAGCTGCAATGCATAATTAGACAACATCCATTCTTAAAAACTAAAGTAGATGCCAAAAATGTAATACATAAGGCATGACGTTTTACAAATTTACATCTTCAAAAGTTATGTGTGGTTTCAGATAGAAAAAAATTGCAAAAAGATCACTATAATATAATGGTCCCGGTTTCATCTTAGCTTGCTTCATCTGTCGGCTGGCAGTAATGTAAGTTATAATGCACTCATTCTTATTCAACTTCAGTGAATGGGTATTTTCCAGGGTTGTTCTATTAAGTGGATGACTGGATAGGTGTCTTAATAGTTTGGTGAATTATGGCTATTTAAACCTTGGTTAGATCAATGGGTTGATTGCTGGTTGTTTTCCCGGTAGGCATTTATTGTCTTCTAGGGTTAGCATGGATTTATCTGTCTGTGTCTGAGGTTGGCTGGAGGCCTCTGTATCCCATTGGTCACATGTTTCCCAACCTTTTCTATATGGGAACATCACTGGGGCTCCCCTCCCATCCAGTCAGAATATAGCTAGAAGCCCCACTCCCCCAAACACACTTTTCCATTTAGCAACCACAGAAAGGGAGAATTGTCACAATCTCCAGGGCGAGAACCTGCAACATAGTTCTCTATTCTCCCAGGGGCCTGTGTCACATCAACAGATATAACCCATCAACCATCTCAACTGTCATCCTTCAGTCTCTTTTTTTGTGGTTTCATCAGAGTGGGCCTCAGCAGAGAATAACTCTCCCGCTTCCAGACCTAAAGCCCTTTTCCCCATTCTCCACTTAGTCAATGGCATTTTTGGCTCTGCTTCCTGTCTCACCTTGCAGCCGGGCTTGCACATCTAAGCTGCTTTTGCACAACCCCGCAGCAGGGGCACAAAGACTAGTGAGCCATACCAGCTGGACAGCATGCCAGAAGCCTTTGTGATAAAGAGAAATGAGTCAGCAGCAGTAGATTGCAGAGTTGTGTCCCAATGCTGTCAGGGGCAAGGCCTGAACCACCTATGTCAATTAGTCAAATCAGACAGAGTCATCCTGTTGGACTAAATCTTGCTGCCTCACCTTCCCACTTGCCAGGTCATTACCCATGCATCCCCTCACACACAGTCATGTCTCATACTGGTGAGATATCAATCACTATATATATGCATTTTTCTATACTATATATTGCAATCTTGCACCAGTCCAGCTGACAAATAATTGGCCAGCCACTGCCGTAATCTTTAGGCTTCCCCACCACCAAATTTGCTGTCTGCACCCTTTACACATATCAAAGTGAGAAATACCCCGAAATTACTCATATTCAATCACTTTCCCCCCCTCTCTCTCCAAGCCAACAGAATGTAATAAACAAATGAAGCTGGAAAGATGGAGCCCAACTCAGTGATCGGGAGGGAGGGAGGGGAGGCAGAGGTGAGTTCAGTCAAGAAAAAGCCAAATGAAGTATCAGACATAGAAAAGGGGGCCGTAATCACACATGAGGAAGGGGCTGGATGGGACCCCCATCATCTCTGACTTCAGACAGGGCACTGCAAATCTTAGGACTGGCTACTTGCACCATAGTTGACCATCAGGGATCAGCACCTGTTTGATTTACTGCCAGGCTCGCTGCTGATCTCCTTTTCTGTCTTCCTCTGCTGCAAACTAAGTCTATGCTAAGCTGCATGAGCCCTCCCTCACTCTTCTCTGGCATCTCACCTCCAAAAACATATTGACATTGCCTCTAGCCCTCGGATGTTGGTGGTATTTTTGTTTTATGTCTTTCCTAACAAGTTGACACAACTTAACAATGTTTGTCTTGTCACCAGATTATTGCTCTAAATGAGATGGTTATTCACAGTGAGTCATTGAATATTTTACAACCTGGTTACAGTAGCTGCTCCGACAGGCACCTGTGTATAGATGAGAGTGTACATACTGTCACAGCGCTGTCAAAATAGGAGATGCTTGCTGTACCTTTATTAATATATACCGTTCACCTTCCTTCTCCCTCAACTCACATTCTGCCCTTTCATCCTGCAGCTGAGTTACTGAGGCCCATCCTCAGGGATGGGGTATCTGTGAGATGACAAAAAAATGTGCTAGTTTGTTAGTAATTTTGGGCAGGACATGTTTTTAATATTTCACAGATCATTTGGAAGTGTGGCTTTGGGGCTTTCACCACCTGTGTACTTGTTCACATCTCTGCATGCCAAGGCCATTCAGTATGTCGGAGGAGCATGAGTTGGGAAGGAAACATCTTCAAAATCCCTGCCCCATCTTCCACTCAATTTCCCCTTCTTTATGACTCCTCTGTCTTGCCAAGAAAGACCTGGATACTTTTCTGAGAGTTTGCCAAACCATTCTTAGGTCATTTGGAAAAAAATATTTTTAAATGAAACAACCCCTAGCCCAGGGGCTGAATATATGGCTGCCAAACTCTCTACACTTCTGTTGGTTTAGAGAATGAGAACCTGAACGAGGCCCACTCCAGGTTTTTAAAAGCATGAATTTGTGTTGGTGAGCATGGGAGGAAGAATCCTGGTTCATCAGCTTGGATGACAGAGAATCAGAACCATTTCTGCAACTGACCCCCTTAGCTTCATAAGTCACTTAGCCTCTCTCTACCTCATTATTGTTGCCTATATAATAACTGCAATAATACCTGCTTCACAAGTGTTATGACACTTAATTAATTCATGTTTGCTAAGTGCTTTAAGATCCTGTGAGGAAAGGTGGTATATAAATGTAAAGCATCATTATTAGAATTTGTGATTTAAATCGATCAGTTTCTTTCTTCTCATCCTTTTCTTGAAAGTGGCTGCTGCAAAACTAGTTAAACCAACATGACTTAGCGAGTTCCAGACAAAGCGCCCAACTCTATATCATCTTGGACCTTGTGCAGTCAGTAACACCTGTGCAAAGTCAGTGTAAAATGCTACTGTTCTGCTGTGGTCGTATTTTGCACAAAGTTAGCAAACTATACAAGGTGTGTGGCCCAAAGGCCCTTGTTTCTGTCCATTTGGGATACATGCTTTACATCAAATCTTAAGATTTCTGCCTTTTATTAAAGTAAAACCAAAGGGGTCCCCTAGAGGCATAACCAATATCCATTACACATGGGAACACAAATCCAGGTTTAGCCTGTGGCTGTTCCCAGGGGAGAGTGTTTGCTAGTGAAGTCTGAGCTAGTGTCAAGCAAGTACTGTAATGGAAAATACTCTGTCTGTTTATCCATCTAAATTACATAGAACAACCTGAAGTGCATTTCTGTGCCCAGCCACCATGGAGCCTTTGGGCCAGGTGGGTGAGGTAATATATTTTATTGGGCCAACTTCTGTTGGTGAAAGAGCTACACAGAGCTCTTCTTCAGGTCAGGTAGTTTCTCTTAAATTCTATCTAAAACATGGCACTCCTCTGAGATGCTCTTTCCTTCATGGTACTCTGAATCCTCCTTTGGCCCAGGAAGATCTGAGATTAAAACTACATTTGTTCCTGCCCTTGATCAGCCTGTGCCAATATCTCCCAGGGGACCACAAGGTACACAGGAACATTACAGATGGGAAAATCCCAAACCTACACAGAGAGATTGAGATTAGTTTAAAATGAACCATAAGCTAACATTAACATATAACAGGTGTTATCTTCTATGGCTGTGCACTGGCAACCCAGTCCAACCCAACCAATCAGAGTGAGGTTGGGCAGATCAGCTGCTGTTAAAAATTAGTGTACAATAAAACCCAAATCTGAGCACCCCTTTGGTGAGGGACATGTAGAACTATGCCCAGATCATTTCTTTGCAAATGGCTTCTAATGCTAAAACAGGGTGGCCCAAAACACCCTATCCAGGTTTTCAGGGTTCAAAACCTGAACCAGGATCCTGATACACGATATCCCTATCTTTATAATGGGACAGTCTTTATAAAACAGTCCAGGTAGAAACTGAACCCATCTGATTAGAGATGGACCCAGAACCACCCCTTCCCCAGATCCAAATACCCTGAACCTCTGGGGAAATTGGGATTAAGATTGTCTGACCCCTCTGCTACCACAATGATGGGTGTCCTAGGTATGAGTACCTAGACATTGTAGACAGAGTGAATAAAAATAACTCTTCATGCATAGTAGCTGCTCTTATTTCTTGTAGTGCCTAGAAGCTCCAACCCACTTCAGGGCCCCATTGTGTTATACACTGTATAAACACATACTGCAGTCACAGACATTCCCTGCCCTGAAGATTTGTACTCTAAGTAGACAAAACAGAAAAAGTATTAGTATCATCATCACTTCTTCATTTTCTAGGTGGGGAAACTGAGTTATAGAGAGGTGATTCTCAAAGGCACCTGAAAGAGAGCGCACCGCCAAATTGCACCTCTGAAAACATCTTAGGCTAAGTTACCTGAGAACGGTCACACAGGAAGTCAGCAACAGAGCCAGGGATCAAATACAGTTCTTCCAGGCACTTTAACCATAAGCCCATACTTCCTCATGTGAGAATCAGTGTCTAGACTCATCCCTAGCTAAGATTAAAAGGGACATGAACATCCCAGTTCCAGGTTCCACTGCTGCCATGGATGATAAGGGTCAGTCTGCCCTCAGACTGGCACTTGTTATCCTATCATTAATATGAGATACAAGTAGATCATTCAGCATTGCACCCCTGAAATTTGGAAGACTGGCAGTCATGCGCAATGATTCCTTTTTTTTTTTCTTCTGAGCAGTAGGTGCTCTTGACTGCATTTCCACTAAACAGAGATGCAGTATTTCGTGGAGCGGTGCACTGCATATTTCTTCAGGCTTTGATAGGCTGAGCCTACTGTGTAGTGCAAAGGCTTAGCCTCTAAGATTTGTTGGCAGCCTCCTGCTCTTTGTTCTTCAGAATGTGAAAATAGTGTAAATAGCAGCATCTGCATTTGCTCCTGCTGCTCTCTCTGCCAGCCAAGTGAGGTTCCCCCCCCCCCTTGTAGAGCAGTCCACATGCTGCACACAGGACAGGACTAGAGAGGAATTATGTGCATAACAGTACAGCCTCAAGAGTGTCATGAAGAACACAGGCCATAAGACAGGAAGGCAGACAAAGTGCTTATGAGTTCTGCTATTCCCAAATGAAATTTAAAAAATTCCTTCCCCACGTCATCACCCTTATATATTTTTTAGGATTTTTGTGACTAAATCTAGTTTGCTACCAAAAATGTTTAAAAGAACTTCAGAAAATAATTGACTCTGTTTCTCTTGTGTAAGGGAAGTTATATTCTGAAACCAGCCCTGCTCCAAGCCATAATCCTATACAATCTATTCCATTTAAATTCTTATAACGTCCCCTTCACCACTGGATAGAATTTCTGCATCCAGAATTGCTCTTAAAATTTTTTTTAGTCATACTTCATGCGTTTTCAAACATGTAAACAGCTGGTCCTTTTTAGGAATTTACTAAAAGTAATCCTTGTCTTTTTTCTCCATTGATGCCAAGGTAGTAGGCTCTTCAGGTCAGGTTTGTAACAGGATAATTATTCTGAACAGGACACTGACCACTTAAAAATCTCAAATTGTCTATTTGAAATTAACTAAAGAAAAGGAATTTGTGGCCAAATTCATCCAGGTTATGCATTAACACAAGCCAGTCCAGAGCCTTGCAGTAGAAAGTGTTCCTAGGGGGATTTGTATTGGTGCCAGGTTCTCACAACCTCCCCTCCAACATGTGGTCTCACTCAGCCAGTGCTGCCCCGGAAGTGGGGTTTGCTTACTCGGAGGGTGGCATGGCTAGGACAGCCAGAGGATGTACTGATCCAGCACATCCCTGAGGCAGCTTCTGCTGGCCAGACACTTATGAAACCCATGGTGCGATTACAGTTGCCCTCCCTCAGCAGAAACATGAAGAAAGGCAGGTGCTGCAAAGTGCAATTCTAGTGGGAGTGAATTTGGACTTCACATAATTCTATATTTGTAGTTTTATCTAACTACCGTAGTTCCCTTTCTGTCTCTTCTACACACTTTAAAAGACAGATTGGACATAAAACTAAGATTGCAAGAGGATTCAGGTTTTGCCTTGGCTGTGTGGCAGCTGTCCTCAGTCTATGTTTCATCATAAAGTTCTTGTTTTGCACTTCAAGCAAAACATTAATTATCTTTTTAACTTCAGTTTTCAAAACTGCTAATCACAGGTTTTTTTCATACAGGATACCACAGTCCTACCCATCTACACAAAACTGTACTTCACATTAAGCCCACTTTAACATAAAGATTCACAGCTCCAAATACATGAATCTCTTTTATTTTTTATTTGTATTTTTCTAACACATGCCAACCTCTAGAATATAAAATGCTTGGCTCGGGAGAACAGACTTATACAGCTGCACTGTAATTGTATAAAAAAGCACACTAATAACTCTTCGGTGCACTCAAAAACTTGTCTCATTGCAAGGGTCTGTGCAGATTGGCACATAGTGCCCAGGTGTATATTATGTAGTACTTAGAGATTAAAACTGACACTGAACTTAAATGTTATGTAGCTAATATATATTGTATAGTCAAGACAAAAGTAAGAGTGTTTCTTCTAAATAGTGAATTTTAGCCAAATACTGGAGAATATTCATGGAAAGCAACAACTATTTGAACTGGGAACTTGTTCTAAGAGATACACTCTTGCAATGGAGAAGACACATATGTGATGTAGGTGCCCAATCAAAACAGCTCAGATTTTGAATATCAACTGATCATGGGTGAACTACAACCTCAGGATTATTTTGAATAGCAAATAAACTTTGAGAACATTGTAATCAGGTCACTGGCACTTCATGAACAGAAAAGGAAGTGAAATACATTGAATAGATATTCACAAATCGCCCATCAGGTGTAATATGTTCTCTTGTGTATAGTTTAAACATAGCATTTCAATTCTAAATAAGCATCCTATACAACATGCATATGAAATTTTCTGTGACTGATATGGATGGAAAACTGGAGGTGATACTAGAAAGTAGTTTTTCTTACTCTGTACAAAGATTAGAACATTTACAATGCAGAATTAATATTCACAAAAGCTGGCAGAACTCTACCTATTGTGAACACATCCACTGTAGCTTAGGAGTCTTGCTTCAGGAAAGCATCCCTATTCACGAAAGGTGCTTAAGCATTTGCTTAACTTTAAGCATGTGCTTAATTGCTTTCCTGAATAGGGATGGACTAAGGCACATGCTTCAGTGGTTTCCTAAATCAAGGCCTAGGAGTATCCTATTCTGAATTTATGTAGCCCTTTCCTGAGGTGGCACTCAAGCCTACTCTCCCCTTCCATGGGTTGGGTCCTGGGTTCTTTTTGTGACTCCTGGTGCCTCCACCCAAGGTGCCCAAGATACAACGGGTGCTATTCCTTGGGAAAATGAATAATGCTACCACTGCTGGCAAGGATTATAAAACCCAGGACACAAGAATCAATAAAGTTCAACAGCACAAACCCCAGCAAAAAAGTGACAGACTCCAAAAATACAATATAACAAAAGGGGACTTTATTGGGAGCAGGAGAATAGAATCTGGGGAAGGAAAGGGTTAGGGCCTGTGTTCCCTCAAAGCTGCGTGGTTGTGCAGCTGCCCAGGAGTGAATCATTAGCAGAGCCGTGCACATCTGGCAGCATGTGTTCAGGTGCCCCTGCCCCCGCTGCTCCTGCCCTTTGCCTTGGAGTCCCTGGCCAGCGGCTCCTGGGACCCTCCAGTTTGCTGTGCAGAGTCAGGGGAGGGGGTGTTGATGTCAGTGTGTCCCCCTTCCCCTGCCTCCCCCCTGCCCACGTACCCCATCTCTGTTGAGCAGGGGAGGAGGGACAGGGCTAAGGAGGAGGAGAGCTGCTGTGGTCTGAAGTCTGAATAAGCCTTCTGGTGGTAAGTGAGTGCCTTAAAGAGACAGCGCACAGTCTCTCATAGACTTCCCCAGCAACCAGCACACTCTCTCTCTCTCTCTCCCTCTCTGTCTCTCCCCCTCCTGCCACCTCCGCCCTGCCATGTACAGAGCAGGGGGAGGAGGGACAGGGCTCAGGAGCAGGAGAGCTGCTGGCAGCTGCTGGGGTCTGAATGAGCCTTCTGGTGAGTGAGTGCCTTAAAGAGACAGCCCACTGTCTCATAAACTTTCCCGGCAGCCAGCGCGCACACACACACACACACACACACACACACTGTCACACTCACTTCCCAACACATACTTGTATTGTTGTTGTTGTTGTTACTTTCTTGGTACTTCCTGCAATGCACATATATTCACTGTAATTTTATTCTTTCGAAGTGTGTTATTTTAGTGTTTTGACTGGTCTATGCATTTCATAATTTTTATTTCTCTCTTACACTTAAATTTAATTCTTTGAGTAATGTGTTCCAAAATGCCTAACCTGTCCTGGCTGGAGTAATTATCCCTATGGTAACTTTTTAAAAATATACATTATATCTAGGTTTTCTGTTTCTACTGGTGGCATACGTCTGCACATTGCCTCGATATTGGCGCACCTAACAAAATTTATTCCGCACATGGATGGGAAAAATTAGAGGGAACATTGGTTATTAGGGCTCACTAGTGACTACTAACACATCAACAAACCAACCAATTTCCCAACACTCACAACTCTTCTCAGCCCCCGCTCCCTGCCTGGCACCTTCCCAGGATGATGGTACAGTGAGGATGAGTCCACAGACGAGCACTGCTGCACTGTGACTGTTGGCCAGCTGAAACAAAAAAGGTCCCCTTCCTGTGTCTTTGCTCCTGGATGGGGCAGGGTCCTCTCCTAGTTCCCTGGTTTGGAGTCCTGTGGAGATCTCAGTTGGGTCTCAATACCTGGCACTGGGATGGATCTCTGCCACTGTGGGTGCTGGTCTCCGCAACGCTGCAACTGCCTGCCCCATGCACTAGATCCTACAGCAGTTCAAAGCCTCCATCTGTGGGGAGCGGGAGTTAATCAGAGACTCCCTAAACTGTTCTGCTTCAGCTCCCAGTCCCAAGTCTCTCCTAAACTCAAAACTGAAACTAAATTCAGTTTTTGGGGGTATATCTACACTGCAGTAAAGGACCTGTGGCATAGCCTCGGCTGGCCTGGGTCAACTGACTTAGGCTAGTGGGGCTCTGGCTGCAGGGCTAAAAACTGCAGCACAGATGTGCTGGCTCGGCCTGGATCCCACGCTCTGAAATTCCATGAGTGTGTGGGTCTCAGCACCTAGGCTCCATCCTAAGCCCAAATGTCTATACTGCAATTTTAAGCCCCCACAGACTGAACCCTGTGACCCCCAGTCAGTTGACCTGGGCTCTGAGACTCAGTGCCAGTGATTTTTTATTGCAGGGTAAACATACCCTTTGTCTCTGAGTCAGGTTGTCCCCTCCCACTAAGGGGGCTGGCAACCCCCTTGACTCAAAGCATGCTGGGGAATGGAGTCGGAGAGCTCTGGTAGCCATTATTGTTGTAGTCCAAAAGGTAGGAACCCCTAAAGCTCAGTTCAGAGTTCCAGGAGCCGGCAAACTCCAAGTGGGCGTAACATTTAATTTAAAAAAAAAGGTAAGATCACTGCTCTCCCAAAGAAACCAGCCAAACAGTGCCACTTTTGTCAACTGAGGACCAATCTCTGTACAAGCTGCACACTGATCCACTCAGTAGATATCTCCACAACGTGAGTCGCTATTGCATATTCAGCAGTCATTCTGCATTCTGGGCTCCCAGTGATATAAACAGAAGATCTTCAGAAAGGGCCAGATTGTGGCTTGCCACCGTAAGTTCAACGCTGGCACATTCGTGCTCACCTGAGAGCAAGTACTCCAAAGGGAGCAAGGAATAAGCAGACCATAAGCTTCCTTCCAACCAGCAGAGGTAGCCCGCCATGGAAGGAAGTGCATGCTGGACTTCCTTGAGGTGTAGCGGTGGTCTTGCTTCCACTAATCACCGGTCACCATGGGCCAAATTTTCTGCTGGGGCTAATTGGCACAGCACCACTGAAGAGAATAGAGTTACACCCTATTTACAGAAGAGAATTTGTCCCTTTTTGGACCTGGAGCCGGACAGTGAAGCAAGTCACTGCTCCCAGAGTCGACAAGCCATAACTTAGGGAAGAATAACCAATGAGGAACTACTGAGTGGGTAAAAGAGAGTTTTCCTGTAAACATAATCAAACTCAAATAAACATAAGAAGGATCCAATCATCATCTTGTCCGTGGTGATGATAAACATGCTGTTTCAAAATATATTTTCTGTAGGTGTTTGGTTTGCATAATATTTGCATATATTTAGGATACAGCATAGAAATCTAGCCAACAAACACTATCCTAGCAGAATGCTGGCCTGTCACCGACCACATCCACGAGGCAAAAAGAATAGCCCATTTTATGTACTAATGTGACATGTGAATTATAAAAAAACATCAAACAAGCATTTCTCATTACATTTATTAAATTGCATTAAGGTTGTTATTAATTTACTTAGTTAAAACAAAACCCTCTCTAACTGGAAAACATAATTATTTAAGCTAATGTGCTGATGACTTAAAATGTCATGTTATAGCTTGTAATCCATACTTTTAAAATGAATGATAGAAACACTTCCTTTGACCTGATCCCACTGAATTCAGAGCTTGGGTGAAGACTGAAAAAGGGAGCCTAAAAAAACATGTACAATGGGTCTCATATTTTCTTAAGCCACCAACCTCACTGTTACATATATTGCACCCACAAGCAGTATCTTTGGAAAACATATTCTATTAAGTTTATGAATGTTTTATGGAATATTGTGGGCCAGGAATTGTATGCAACTCTATGCGGGAAGGGTTGCCACAGCTCCTTCAGAGAGTTGGCAGTTTTTCAAAGAGCATTATTAAGGGCACAAGAGCAAACTATCCCATTGCGTAGGAAAGATAGGCAGTATGGCAAGAGACCACCCTGGCATAACGAGGAGATCTTCAATGATCTGAAATTAAAAAAATAGTCTTACCAAAAGTAGAAATTAGGTCAAATTACAAAGGATGAATATAAACAAATAACACAAGCATATAGGGACAAAATTAGAAAGGTCAAAACAGAAAATGAGATTAAACTAGCTAGACTCATAAAGGGTAACAAGAAAACATTCTACAAATACATTAGAAGTAAGAGGAAGATCAAGGTCATGGTAGGCCCACTACTCAAGGAGGGGGCGGGGGACAATAACAGAAAATGTGGAAATGGCAGAAGTGCTAAATTACCTTTTTGTTTCAGTTTTCACTAAAAGCCAGTGAATGACAGTGAAAATACGGTAAGCTTAGAGGCTAAAATAGGGAAAGAACAAGTTAAAAATATTTAGACAAGTTAGATGTCTTCAATTCACCAGGGCCTGGTGAAATACATCCTAGAATATTCAAGGAGCTGACTGAGGAGATATCTGAGCTATTGGTGATTATCTTCGAAAAGTCATGGAAGATGGGAGAGATTCCAGAGGACTGGAAAAGGGCAAATAGACAATCTATAAAATGGGAAATAAAGACAACCCGGGGAATTACAGACCAGTACCTAGAAAGACAGGGGAGCAAATAATTAAGCAATCAATTTGCAAACACCTAGAAGATAATAAGGTGATAAGTAACAGTCAGCATGGATTTGTCAAAAATAAATTGTGTCAGACGAACCTGATAGCTTTCTTTGACAGAGTAACAAGCTTGTGTATGGGGGGAAGCAGTAGATGTGATATATCTTGACTTTAGTAAGGCTTTTGATACTGTCTTGCATGACCTTCTCATAATCAAACTAAGAAAATGCAACCTAGATGGAACTACTATAAAGTGGGTGCATAACTGGTTGGAAAATCGTTCCCAGAGAGTTATCATCAGTGGTTCACAGTCAAGCTGGAAGGGCAAAAAGAGTGGGGTCCTGCACATATCAGTTCTGGGTCCTGTTCAATATCTTCATCAATGATTTAGATAATTGTATAGAGAGTACACTTATAAAGTGTGCAGACTATACCAAGCTCGGAGGGTTGCAAGTGCCTTGGAGGATAGGATTAAAATTCAAAATGATCTGGACAAACTAGAGAAATGGTCTGAAGTAAATAGGATGAAATTCAGTAAGGATAAATGCAAAGTAGTCCACATAGGAAGGAATAATCAGTTGCACACATACAAAATGGGAAATGACTGCATAGGAAAGAGTACTGGAGAAAGGGATATGGAGGTCATAGTGGATTATAAGCTAAATATGAGTCAACAGTGTAACACTATTGCAAAAAAGCAAACATCATTCTGGGATGTATTAACAGGCGTGTTGTAAGTAAGACACAAAAAGTAATTCTTTCACTCTACTCATCACTCTTTTCAGCACTGGATATGGCCTCAACTGGAGTACTATGTTAGTTCTGGGCATCACAGTTTGGGAAAGATATGTACAAACTGAAGAAAGTCCAGAGGAGAGCAACAAAAGTGATTAAAGGACTAGAAAACATGACCTATGAGGAATGATTGAAAAAATTGGGTTTGTTTAGTCTGGAGAAGAGAAGACTGAGGGGGGACATGATAACAGTCTTCAAGTACTTAAAAGCTTGGGAGGGAGAAAAATTGTTCTCCTTAACCTCTGACGATAGGACAATAAGCAATGGGCTTAAAATGCAGCAAGGGCAGTTTAGGTTGGACATTAGGAAAAACTTCCTAACTGCCAGGGTGGTTAAGCACTGGGATAAATTGCCTAGGGAGGTTGTGGAATCTCCATCATTACAGGTTTTTAAGAGCATGTTAGACAAACACCTGTCAGGGATGGTGTAGATAATACTTAGTCCTGCCATAAATGCAGGAGACTGGAGTAGATGACCTTTTGAGGCCCCTTCCTGTCCTACGGTTCTATGATTTTATGATTCTATGTGCAGATGGGTTAGTTACATAAGACATGCAGTAAGGGGACAGAAACAGTGCCACATGATGTAAGGTAACTAACCAACTCAGCACCAGTTGTGAATTGCAAAATGCTATAACACAATTGCAATTAGACTTTCTGTGACTGTCTGAGCATTCAAAACAAAATTAGAGCATAAAAAATAACTTCATAAATATTCAGACTAGGGTAACGCAAATACTTTTCTCCCCAATAATCATTATCTACATGTTTTTGATGAAGAGGAAAGTGGCTGTGTGATTGAGGTCTTGCCTGGGACCTTTCATCAGTATAAAGAACAGCTCCAAATGGCTGTGTCTTCCAAGTTCTTTTCTGCAACATGCACATAGAACTATAGATATTCACTACACACTTCCATTTTTTTCTCTCACTTCTGATTAGCTGAACTGGCATAATGCAGTTACGCAGCCAGGCAGACGAAGATGGTACATGCTGGGTCACGCTGTGCTTTCCAAAACCAAGAAGAACAAGGAAGCATGTGTACAACTTTTATTTATTTTTTTTTTAAATAGTGACTGCTTCTTCAAACAAACAGAGGTTTAACATGAGACAAAAATACCCTACTGCAACTGGAAAAAAGCATGAGGGATTATAACTATGATATCAGTAGTTTTGCTAACTCTTTAAACAACACATAGGAGTCCCCTTCTAGTTTCAGAGAAGTTATCTACCAGAACACAAGAAGACCTGCCAACAAATACTCACTTGTGGAATGGTGGTAGGCCTCACTTTGCTCCAGCAGTTGCAATTGTGACAAAAAACGCTGGAAGGCCATATCTTCATTACCTCTTTACTGGGAACAGGTTCAGCAAGATCAGGAACCACAAATTCTTCCTTATTTTTCCTCCATGGGACAGTGATAACATTTTCTTCTTCCACTTTGTTCAGTCAGCGCAGAGGAGGAGAGAGAGGTGAAAATTGCCTTTGAACGTAGCAGTTGGATGATCTATCTGCCAGATGAGATTTGCTGTGTTGCAAGGGGGGTTAGCAAAGTGGAACCCACTTATAACAAAATGACACTTCACTTTAAACAGAGTGAAACTCCAGTATAAGCAAAGTCAAACTTCACAATAAGAGTGTATCTTCATTAACAACATTCACTGTCACAGTTCTCCACTGGTACAGTTCTGGCAGTGGCGGCAACTATAGAGTAGCTGGGTTCAGGTGCTTTTACTATCACGTCATTAAGCGGGAGAGCATGTAATCCATAAAGTTCATTTTTTCTATATAATGGCAGAGGGGAAAATTCCTGTCTGTTTTGCAATGAGGAAAGGGTAAAAATAAACCCCCCTTCAACAAGATGTGTGTATGTTTGTGTGAATATTATTGTTATAATTTATTATATGTATTGTGATAGCAACTACAAGTGCCAATCAAGGACCAAGGTCCAGTTGTGCTAGGCTCTATAGAAAGATGAAGTACAAAGATGCTCTCTTCTCCAGAGAACTTACAGTTTTGGTCCAAGTCCCGCAATGTGACCCACAGACTGGGAGTTGGCTAACAACAAGAAACTATAGGTGGAAGCTTATGGGAAGAAGAGAGGGTCAGGTAACTACAATGTGAACATGTTTGGAGGACTGTAGACAAATAGTGTACCCACACTCACAAGTCCCATTGAAAGAGGTTTTCCTTTATGCTCTGAGCAGCTGATTTCCTGATACTAGGACAACAACAAAACTGTTCTTCTTTCAGCATATAGCCCTTTAAATGTAGGCAGCATTATTGCTGGTGCTTAAAAACAGCTGGGCATATTCATGACAGGCCAGCAGCATTAGACCTGTCACAAAAAATGCCTGGTGCATCAAGAAGCCTCTTTAGAAAGCACCAAAATGCTACCAACCAGTTTTCCTTAATTTTTTTTTCTTTTTTGTACTGAAAAAGATCATACAGAATCAACCCAGTAAAAAGAATTGCCATAAAATCTCACACCATTGACTTGTAAATGGAATTGAATCTGTAGAGTCTACATAATGATACTATCAAAAAGGGAAGGAGCTATCACATTCATATAACAGATGAGATATGAAATGACTACTATGGCAGATGAATACCCCAGAGGTATTTTGCTTTATTCTACTCACCGCGTTTATATCTCCAGTTTCTCTAATTTTAGTTATTTCTTTTCCCCTCAGGTCTCAAGACAAGAGCAGGAAGACTTTCTTTCAGTCTTTCTTGCTTTTATTTATTTATTTGTTTTAACAAATAACCTCATACGGAAGTCAATAATATAAATACTTATGTTTCCAAGGTCAGGGCTGGGGCTTTATTAAAACTGATTTTTCACAGTGTATTATTGTGCTGTTGTTTCTGCCGCTGCTGCAGGAAACCTTCCAGTCAATCCCTCCCTCCACCCCACCCCTTCCTATAACCATCATCTGGGTTGTTAAGGAGTTAAAGCACATGTAGCAGACAGGGACAGAGTACTGTCGGGCTCACCTTACTTGTTCTCCAGCTCAGAGAATTGCCCTGCTTAGGAAAATCAGATGCAAAGTCCTCCCAGCTGTCCCACCCCCAAACCCCACACATTCCTTCAAATCTTTTACCTCCCCCACTCCCGCATTCTCAGCTTTATTAGTGACTATGTAAAACAATCAGAAGATCCATTTAACTGGGATTCTCACACTCATACCTGAAGCTAAAACACGGTGTCAAAAAAATGAAAAAAGTCATCAGAATCGCAAAGCCTGCCCTTTGCATACAGCTGCCAGAAGAATGCGTTTATACAGCAGTGATTATGCGGTGCTGTAGTTAGTGAGCAGGATTAGTACACAGACCCTTCTATCTCTGCCCTGCAGGGACTCACACCCTGGGTTTAATTAGGGTTTGAGCCTGGTTCTGCTTGAAAGAGACACTGAGATAACTGCAGCCCCGGTATATTGAGCTAGATGACCTCTGTCTACATGGAACATAGACCTACTGGAGCAGAAATAGGCACTCACACACACACTCGCTCTTTCTCCTACCACTCTTTATAAATTATTGGTGATACTACAATTTACAAGCTGGAGGGTACTGGTTAAACTGTGTGCTTTGGACTTATTAAACATTACTGGCCTCAGGGAATGAAATGAACCAGTGCTCATTCGTATGAAGTGTTGTTGGCACTCTCTAATTGTATAGAACAATGTAATCCAATGTGATGCAATGAAGATCTATGGAGAAAACCAACCTTTTCCTTTGAAAAGTGTGCCAATGAGTTTTAATTTTCACTTCATTCAGGGACAGGTCAAGAAATGAAATGCACAGTGTGATCTTGTACCACATATACATCCCATATAAACCCTAAAGCCATGTGCACTCACTATGAATATTTAGGGGTAACTAAAGATTGGTTGGCAAATAAATAAACAAGACAGGAATTTCAAAGTTAAAGCTTGCACTGAATCTATCATTCACACCACTCTGAATGAAATAAAGAAAAGGAAATGCCCCACATTGTGAGTGAAGCATATATACCAGCCTTTGAATTACATGGTGTTCGCCAGATTGCTTCAGAACCTTAAGCTTACTTAAACTTCTTTTTTCTATCCCCTTTCTTTGTTTTGATTTGAAAAACCCTCAAGGAAGACTGTAAGATGTGTATGATTTACCTGAAAGAGCAGTTGTCTGCTGGATGAATATGTATTTAGGGTCTGATCCAAAGCCCATTGAAGTTAATGGAAATATTTCCATTGATTTCAGTGGGCTTTGGATAAGGTCCTTAAGCGGTTGTCTAAACTGAATATTTTTTCTAACTTTATGTTTATAATTCCTATATAGATTAGCAATGCAGGAAAAATAGCGGTAAAGCACTCAAGCTTTGCAAGAAAGGAACACGTATGGTAACATACTGTGTCTTGCTGTCCAGTGCTAATTGTGTCTGTTGTAGCAGGACATTTGATTTATTTATATGGGAGAGAGGGACTTGGCTCTGTACGAGGAGGACACTAGGCAGAAAAGGCAGAGAAGGGCTTGGATACCGAAGGAGAATGAAGAAAGGAATCAGGCAAGGAAGATGACACCAGGCTGGGAGAGAAATATGGGAACTGGGGGATATTTTAGAGAGAAGAGAGCAAGAGAGAGAAATATTTTTGAATACCAGAGAGAGGAAAGGAGACAAACAGGGGACAAGGAGGTGAGTGGAGGGGGCGGGTGGCAGAGAGCAGATAAAGAGTAAAGGAAAAGAGAGACAGTATAACATGGATCATTTGAATAAAAGGGACGGCCAACAGAGAATGAATGTGAAAGGTCAGTATGAATGAGAGGGGGAAAGATGCTTCTTGCCTGAAAGCAGAGTAACCTCCATCAGTGAAAATCACCATTTTCCTTTTCTGCACTGTGAGCATGCCCTGGTACACCTGCTGATGGCTAAATCAGGGCTAGTCCCATGTACAGACAAGGCCTAAGCAAGAAAAAACCATGACAAAACTAAAAAAAAAAAAAGAAAGCAAATGAGTCTGAGACAGCAGGAAAGAAAAAAAGGCACGTCTACATTGCAACCAAAAGGTATGATTGCAGCAAGTGCCGACATACCTAGCTAGCTAGATCAAATAACAATAGCCGTGAAGCTGCAGGATCATGGGTTGTATGCCTGGATTCCACCTGGATGTACGCATGGGATTCCACATGGCATATGTACTTGAGCGGCTTGGCCAAGCTGCTGCTCATGCTGCAGTGGCTAGATCAAAGCTAGCTTGCAGATGTCTACACATGCTGCCTGCAATCACACTTCTGATTGCAGGGTAGAGTCTCATAGCAGGCAGAGTAGTTGTGGGTCCTGAGCCTAGCAAGAGGTGTGTTTTGGTGGCTCCTGCAATGGGAGGTAGCAAAAGGACAGGACAGGCTGGGTCCCACAAAATTTCCAGCCCCTCACAGTATTTCTGGGATAGGCTTGAGGTCTTGTGGGATTCGCCCCATGATTTGGAGCCATAAGATCTCATGGGATTTGGCAGGAGATTTGAAGCCATGATAAGATCCGTGTGCTCAGGGTCATTTCCTGTTTGCTGCTTTCCAGCAGTCACCTCACCCTCCCTCCTCTGCCTGACCAGATGGGGCCACAGCAGGCCAGCCTCTCTAAACTCCACCTTCTGCTGCTGCTGCAGGTGGGCCAGCACCTGGGAGAGCCAGTGGGACCATGCCTGGATGGCTTTACCTCAGAGCAATTCACTGTCACTGTCAAAGCCCATGCAGAGCTGCTCAAGGGCAAGGTCTGGGGTAAGGTAAGGACTGCCTCCCCTCCCCTGTGGTCCCTGAAGGGCTCAGCATACTAGGGTTGGAGGGATTAGGAATTCCTAGGGAGGACAGGAATGATCCCCAGGGGCCTGGCAGAGCCCTGGTGGGGAATCTTGGCTGCCTCAGGCTGTGGGCCATGTGCCTGAGAGGCTGTTTGCTGCCCTGTGGGACTTGAATTGGTGATGTCCACTTTGCAGGCCTGCAGTCTGGTCTGTTAAATGGGAGCTCCCCTGAGCCCCATTGCCTACCTGGGGCCTCAAGGCAAGGCATTTGTATAGGTGGGCCCCTCCCCAGCCAATGTCTGAGTTATTAGATTATGCTTTAAATGGCTTTCAGTATGTCCATCTCTGTCCTTGCATACCAGTCCTGCTCAAGGACATCAGTCAGTGCCAGTGCAGAATTCTTCCAGTCAGACGGGTGTTTCATGGACCCACAGCCTGGCTACAGTGTATGTGCACCAGTCACTCGCTGGATGAACTGAACACTCATTATCAGATTCCTGAATGGGGGAAATGGCTCAACATTGGAATGTCTTTCATATCACTCCTTGTGGGCACGGGGAGCGCAGATCAGGTGCTGAGGTAGAGCCACCCCTGGGATGGAGCACTGCTTGTCCCACATGGTCCATGCTTGTGAAATGTGCACATTGTGCTCAGAATAGAGGCTTGTCTGTCTCCTCTGTCCTCCCGGTGAGGAACTGGAATGCACTTAACTCCACCGTGCTGGAATGATGTAACAGCAGAACACCAGAGCTTATTGAATCTCAGGTCTCATCCATTGGCCTGTGGAAGAGAGAGATTTGCCTTCCTAGCATGAGGCACAGCAGCCTTTCACAGGGAGGGGAACAACTGACTCCACCTGCATAGAATTCTTACTGTGACTAAGGCTCTAGACAGAAGAGATGTTTAACAATTAACACGCCCAACAGAAATGTGTATGCAATATTCATTTCATGCCAAGCATGTGCCTGGGCTTAACAGCATAGCCGCTGCTCTCTCAATTGCAGGTCAACAGATTCAGAGCATTAGCCAAGGAAGAGCCAGAACAGATGCTAGCATCTGAAAGGAATCTTAATTGTTAGAAGCTGTATCCATGGCCAAGGGAGTACTTGTGTCACACACCTTTTTAGCTTACACAATGGCATTTGAGGAGTTTCAGGAGGGCTGAGGGCCTACCTAGGTTGAGTTTTGGGCAACCGGAGGGCTGGAACTCTCCCCCTCCCCAAAGGTCAGAGTTTGGACCTATGTAAGAGTCATTTCATTGTCACAACTTTTGGCAGATGCCCAGTGAAAGTTCTCACTGATTTAGGCTCCAGATCCAAAAAGGTGGGTATCCTCAGGGCATCTCCTTATAAGATGGGGGCCACTAACCACTTGGGGGCAAATGTGAACCACGGGCCAGGACACTACCCCCGAGAAACTGCCCCACCAATGCACTTGACAGTGGTGCAGGCTGGGGGTCGAGGCTCCCTCTTGCATCACCCCCAAAAGGGGGAGGGATGTTAGCAAGTGAGTGGGTGCACACTCTACCAGTGTGAGTGTGATGACTGGCTCCCCATGCAGTGGGAGCCGCAAGAATTGGCAAAGGATCAGTGGGGTGGAGTGACTGCACTGAGCTGTCACCCAGTGGGAACCTTGGATGTAATTTAACTAATAAAGTTGCAGGTTGGTTAAAACCCATGTGTCCTTGCCTTCTTCTGTACAGTGAGCTCACCAAACTGCTGCTCTGAGAAGCCCTGTCTAATCCTAAAATGACTACAATACAAGCAGGAAATATGACCATGTTGTTTAAAGTCCTCAGCTCCCCCACCTACCACCAGCCAATGCTTTTATCAAAGGAACAGCAGTGAATATGCAGCGGGGTGGAACATTCTGTACAATTGCCTTCTCCTCTGCCATGTCTTTTTGCATGGCTTTGCATCACATCCATCTGTGTAATGTTTTTGCCACCATGTAATATTTTCTTTTCTTGCTTAGATGTAATCTATAGATACCAGGTAAAAAACTCCAAAAGTGCCTAGGTGACTTTCAATGAGATGTAGGCACTTAAGTCATGTAGGTGCTTTTGAAAATGTTGCCCAGCATCACCGCACCTAAAAATGCATTCTTAGAAAGATTCAGGCAGGGCAGATGTGACTGACGATATTCTCACCAGATAAAAAGAACTGCATCACAACTAGCAAAAAGCACTTCTTCAAGAGCTAAATGAAGATGAACAGAATGTAATACACTCTCTGAATAGAGCCATCTATTCCAATAATATTACACACTTTGCTAGGTACAAGGAGACAATCTATAGCAGGAATAATCAATTATTATTTGTCAAGGTCCAAATTTCTTGGTCAAGGTATAGTCAAGGTCCAGACTCCAGGGGAAAAAAATTAATAATAATAAAATAAAAAGATTTCACAGTCTGTTCAAAAGCATCTGGCAGTCCAGATTTTACCTGCAGTCTGCCTATTGACTACCCCTGATGTATAGATTAGTCATTTAGTTTGAACACTCTGGTTCAGAGAAAATAAGAACTAATCATTACCACCTCTTCAGCTTTCACCCAAATTCAAACGGCATCCAAATCAAATCCTTTTGAAGGTTTGAAATAGTTTGATTTCGCTATCATTATTATTAATATTTATTTATTAGGCACCCCTGCACTTTCAGATCCCAGCCTGACTCGAGGCAGGAACCAGAAATCTCACGAGATCCTTTTTTTCACAAGTATGGCAGCCCAGAAGGTATGGATAGTGAAGATAAGTATCTGACCTTGGGGATGATTATCTGAATTCAACTTGCAAACCCTTTTTAGTTCACTGTGGTTTGCCTGCCCGCCTCCCCACCCCAAATATATGTAGACTCTGCAAATTAGTGATCAGAAACATGGAAGTTGTGAAACAATCATATATTTTCCTTGTAAGAATGCAAAAAAAAAAAAAAAGCACATAATAGCAGCAATTCCTTACACAGTCTCATAACATAAAAACATCTTACATGATTTTTTTTCACATATTGTGAATGGAATTTGATCCTGCACTGAGACCTTGTGTGGCCCCTTCTTTAAACCAAAAGAGAATTTTACTAGCTGAATTTTGAACCCATGAAAATATGGTCTAATAATGGAAATGCTGACAGACTTTTAAGTATAGCAACATGAATGGCACCAACAATAATAAATATGAGGAGTGATTCCCAAACCGAAGACTGGCAAATAGTTACCCAGCTGCTACAGAAATAGCAAGATAGATTTTTTTTTTAAAGAAAAGAAATTAAATGAAATGGATATTAGCTGGAAACATCTGTGTTCACCACAGAGCAAAATGCATATTCAGCAGCCAGTTTATTGGCTCTTTAGAGGATGTGAATGGTGCATTGTAAATAATGACACGCCTGCAATAAATTCCCAGTAAAAAAGAGAGGGGGCCTGCGCTTGTTCCTCCCACAATTCACATTTCTGGGTCCCTGCTGTGAGTGATGATTCACAGCAGTCACAAATTCCTGTTTTCAAAATGCTATTGTATACTCCAGGGCTTTCATTAAGTTTTACACTAGCAGGGGAAATTTAAAACTTGTGTGTGTGTGTGAGAGAGAGAGAGAGCGGCTCTGTGGTGACATTCATTTAACACTCACTGTACTGCACTGATAGATGTGATAGGACGGTGCATTTCAGAAATCAGTCTGGGTTGCTTTCTTTAAATGTAAAGAACAGCATGTAAAACCCTGACAGTGCATAAGAAAAATTCAAAAATCGCCAGAATTGTGTCTTGACAGCTTTTGTATGTTGGAGGTGTATAAGATGTTGCGTGAATGTATTGAGCTTCAGCATTTAATTTGTGCTCCTAAGGAATAGGCAGCAATCTTAATTTCCTTCTTGATGCAAGTATATCAGGTTCTGTGGCTGTTATGTATAAAAGATGTACTGCTCCCTGCTTCCAGTGTGAGGATTGAGCTAGCTGCAAAGAAAGATCTCACTGTGGAGAAAATACCTTTTCCTGTCAAGATGGATATCAAAATGTTCAGGCGAATCTGCTTGACCAGGGAATTCCTAGAACATCATTCTGGTATATGCTGTTCCAGTGTAATCCCTGCACTGGGCCTTTCACCTCCAGGACATGGTTTTATATTCAGTCTACATCATTTCAGTCAAACAGTTGTTCTTCAGCTGCAGAGCACACTAAGGAGATGAGTTTTTGGCAAACTCACAATGTTCTTGGTGCCCAGAGTTACACACATTGTACACTGTCTGTTGGCTATCTCCATTCACACTTAAGGAGGCTCTGTAAGATTTTTACAAAGAGAAAAAATAGCCCAGCTGCTAACATGTTACACAAGTTTGTACTCACACTAGCATATTTGCCAAGTCTCATTCATCTGAAGAGGGACTCCCTCATTTTAGACTAAATGTAAGGCAGTTTTCAAAGCATCTGGGTCAAATTCTGTTCTCTCTTCACACCACTGCAGTTTACCTGATTTCAGTGCAGTTGCTTAAAAGAAGGCCGAATTTGACTCTTTCTCTCTTACTGATGAAGTATTTTGCACGGTGTGTGTTTCAGTGAGACATTTAAAATCTGAATCGTAATTTTTAGTCAAACCTACCAAATTCAAGTTGCCACAGTCTGAGAGCTCTGCATTTGACCTAGCACAGCAGACACAGCAGTCTAGATTAGAAACCGTTTGTATTCACACTAAGAGAGTTTGAAAAGGTTCCAGTTAATCCAGTTTATTTCACATTAATTTTAACGGTGCTGTGCACTTTGGGCCTTTTTCCATTTCGAATGGTTCCTTGGTCTAAAGGTTGGGAACAGCCTCATTATTTTTATATGGCAAAGATTTGGAAACATTTTCTTTTTTCTTATGTGGATCCCTCATTTCCACCAGGTTGGGGGTTAAGAGTCAATATAACCATTAATTATTTCACTTTATTAAAAAAAAAGCTGGGGTGGGAAGATTCCTGAAATACTAATTAATCAAATAATTAGACGTCATGCAGTTGTCATGTGAAGGGGCTGGAGTAGAGAAAAGTAATTCCCCTTGCCAAGGGGCAGGCTGCAATTCTTCAGTGCAGCCCCTCCATAATGCTTCTGCTGCTAAAATGCTTCCTCTTCCTCTGTGCAGGGTCCTACCAACTAGAGCTGCCTCGTCCATTATCTCACCCGCATGTCAACATATTTGAAGCAAGCATAGAGACCATCTCTTCTGTGCATAAGGAGGTGAGAGGCTCACCTGTCCATGACCAGTCTTCCTCACTGTGGTGTTTGTAGGTATATAATCGTTATTTTATTTTCTATGTGTTAGATCTTGTTATTTCTAGGAAGCTACTGTTTGCAGGGCAGCTGCCATTTTGTGGAGCAGAACTGATGCAGAAGAGGCATACACAGCACAGTCTCACAGGAGACTTTATTTTTGTTCCTTTCTTTAATTTAATTAATAATTTAATTAATTTTAATACTTTTTAATTAATGGAGATATCCCATCTCCTAGAACTGGAAGGGACCTTGAAAGGTCATCAAGTCCAGCCCCCTGCCTTCACTAGCAGGACCAAGTACTGATTTTGCCCCAGATCCCTAAGTGGCCCCCTCAAGGATTGAACTCACAACCCTGGGTTTAGCAGGCCAATGCTCAAACCACTGAGTTATCCCTCCCCCCCTTTCTTCCTTTGTAGTTATCCTAATCTTAAAAACAAAACCACAGAGGCTGGTAATATATTGTCAATCAATGTATGCAAAACATAATACCCCCATGCAACAGTACTGTGGGAGATCCACAGTAAAGTGGGCCTTCTGCTAATAGGTGATTTTCACCCATGGAGAATATTTCATTGATCTTATCACCTCAGTTTGTACTCAGCTTACTTTAGCTTTGTAGTGGATCTAGGTTTTTAATAAGGATGCTGTCACAGGACAAAAATGGGGCTAGGGACAAGAAAGTAAGTGCAGCAATAAGGAAAGGCACATCCTGCACATTTTCAGATGCATCACAATTACAGTCAGTGCCCAAAGCATTTTTTGATTGTTTGGTTTGCAGCTGGATAATCTGGGTGCCCAAAGTGTGTTAGGGATATTCAGCTGATGTCCTCTACTGTCACCAGAGAATGCACTCGGTATGCCAACTGATAAATAGCTACTTTTTATATTCCAAAATAATATTCAATCCTGATCATGTCTGAATAAAGAAAACCCAAAACAGGACCTCTGAGTTAGGACAAAGGAAATTGGGTGTGGTTCTTTACATACCTTAGCTTTACATGGATAGAAACACTTTTTTCTGCATTGAGCAGTTTACTAAAAAACAAAATGATCTCTTTTTTATAGTTCAGTCTTTGTATGTGGTATTGTTTTTCACTTCTAAATCCCAGTGTGATATGGTATAGTATGGTATGGTATTGTATGGTATCATACATTATGGTGTGGTGCAGTGCAGTATGGTGGATATGATGCACCTTTCTCCCTGTGTGATTCCATGATAATTAAGGTCAGCTGAGGTGCTCAAATTAACAGGTCCATATGGTTAGTAGCAAAGGTAGAGTGCAGAGTAGACTCTGCACCATTGTCCTCCCAATGGCCTGTCAAAGCCCAAGTCCTTGGACTTTCAGCACATGCTCCAAAGTCTGAAAACGGACTTTGAGAAAGGGGGAGTTAAAGAAGGGGGAAAGGGGGTCACTGGTAATTCAGATGAGACAACTGGATTTGGGCAAGGAAGTATTCCTGGTTTATTTTGTAAATATTTTCATTGGGCTTGCATTTAGGGGAAATGCAGAGGAACACAAATAAATAAATAAATAAATAAATGTTAGTGTCTTAAAAGACTATGCAGTATATTCACTATTTATATTCAATTGTTAAGACTAGCCATTTTGTAGTGTTAAAAAGTCATGGCATTTTTAAACAAACTGCTCATTGCAACATGGCCAATTACCAGTACTTTTTTTTAAATATATATATAATTAGGATTGTATTGCATGTACTAAAAATCCCACATTCTCTATAAATGATAGGAGTCTTTTTCCCTCCTAAAGGCACCTTTGGGCCCAATTACTTTAACATGAGGGTGGGAGTCATACTCTTTAGTGACTTCCATTACCCTATTTGCAAACCTCATTTCAGCAGTAAATCTCACAGGGCACATTGCTGTTTCTGGGGTGCACTTTTTAGAATTGAGATTGAAAAGGCCTTTTAAAATCAGTTCCTTGGGGCTTCAAGCACAAAATAAACCACTTACATATGCATTGCAGTGTGGGAAAACCAAATAAATGATATCACAATTATTTATACGTGTTCAAGACTTTGTATATGTTCTAATTCCAACATATTTTATGTAACTTAACTCACCTCCTTTGATTCCACCCAAAGAAAAGAAAGCAGAAAATCAGTCATGAAAGCCCAAAGCATTGCACAGAAAACTGCTTTCAACTCCCAGGAGAGACTGAAATATATTCCCAAATAGAGAAGTTAGAAACTTTTCCCAAAATTGCAGGCATGTGAATTATTCGTGCTAGAGAGAGAGAGAGCAAGGCAAGAACAGTAGCTGCAGTTTCTCTTCACAAACCTATTCTTTCCTTCTCCGCTTATCAACATGTAAACTTTGTTTTCCCAGGAGTAATGATTGTACAACCACCGGGGACAATAGTAAACGTCAGATAAGAGACTCATTACACATCAAAACAGCCCTGCCTGACAATACTGGAACAAAACTCAGGAAGAGAGAACTGAATTTTAGATGTTTATGTTTTGTTTAAAGGTGGCCACTAACTGGTGGTGTTTTGAAGTCCTACATTTTCTGCACTCTTTTTTAAAATAGAACTGGAGATAGGCTTGACCTGGAACTCTGAATCCAATCCACCTGCATTCCCCAAACTTTGGAGAAATTCAGATCCAGATCTAGGTCAAAATCCAAACGTTCTGACTATGGCTTATCTCTGACTACAATAGTATCCCACGACATGTTGCAAAGGGAGAGATCTGGCAACATATGTATACAGTTTTCAAATATTAGTGTGACACACATCACAGTGGCAATGACCAGCATGAAATGGACCCCTGTTATGAAATTCTGTGATTTTGCCAAGATTTCATGATGGATATTGTCTGCTGAATACTCAAACTCCTCAAGTCTTTAATTCCTAACTACATCTCCTGATTGTGAATATTTGTGTTAGAATATATTGTGTGTTACATAATTTCAGGATGATTGCCAAATTTCTTTTCAGCATCATTACAACAGATTATGTGATATCTAATGATGGGCCACAAAAGTCCAGTATGAATCCAGGCTTTAAATTCCCCCTCTCTCCTCAAATTTTAAGGGTGTTCACACCAAGGTAACCATTACTACTAAGTAGTTACTGCAAATTAAAATATTGTTATGGACACTGCCAGAGTCTGATTCTCAGCTGGCTCTTTTGGTTGTCTTGGCTGTGCACTTACTCATGAAAGAGCACAGCTGAGACCCAATCACCAAAATGAAATATCCTTTCACCCACTCAGTGGAGTTTGACTAAGGCTGAACTGGGACTATTTGGTAGAATGGGCAGAGAAATCATCAGTGAGGAAGATATGATAAAAGCCTTTTCCCCTTTATTTTTATCTTACTCTTCTTTCTCCCTGAGCTGTTCTCACATTTTGCAGCTCCATTGTGGACGTGCAACTGATTGCATTTTTGAAGGCGACTGTGCAGTCACATTGTCTATACAAGTCAATTGCACTTCAATTCTGTTGGCTCAGGCCTGCAAAAGTGGCCACACAAACTTTGGCAAACAGCACTGAAAATCTGCCCTTAAATAATTACCAAATTGTTTTGACGGGTTTGTCACCATCTTTATTTGGGGTTGTTTGCTAAGTGTGGGAAAAACCCTAAGGACGACCCTTAGCATAGGTTCCAGTTCAGTACTGGAGAACCCCAGACTTTTGCCAGTACAGTATGGATAAACTGCAATAAAAATGCATCATGCTTGATCATAGCTGTTAAATAAATAAATATTTTTTAAAGAAACATGTTTTTAGCACACTAGCGAAGGAAAGTACTAAACTATGAAAGTGTATCTTTACCCACTCACCTCCCAATAACTGGCTGCCCTTTCAGTAACATTTTGTGATCCAATAGTCATTTTTAATTCACCCTGTGATATTAGTTTTTATTATGGAAACTGATCATTCTTGAGTGGCTGAATTCTCTCGGCCTCAGATCCTGTATTTCATATGGTACCCAAGATGTAGTAACGCACACACTGTGATAATTTGGACAGTTTGGACAACATTTTCAAAGTTGACTTGAGCGGCTGTGAATAGACATTTGCATGCCCATCTAGGAGCTTAAGTGGAAGTTGTGCACCCAGAGGATTTTCAAATCTGGGGTTTGGTCACACCCATGTTGTATGGGAGCTCAGTGAACTGAGCACTTACAGGGAGTGTGGTGATCAGTGGGATGGGAGCCCAAACAACATAGTTACAAGGCCTAGCTCCAAGGATGCCCCAAGAGCTCAAAAGTTTGTCAAGTGAGAGGCATGATTAAGGCTGCTGGATAAGGTATTCAAGCAGCTGCAGTGTCCCCTTTTGGCTGCTCTGAACACAGCACACAGAATAAGGTCTCGTGAACATGTAAGTGACATTGAGACCAAGACAGGGATGGAGACAGAGAGACAGATAGAATTTCCTGAGTGCTTTTAGGATCAACATAGCAAAGAAGGAGGAGAGTCAGGATTGTCAGAGGGCCTTAGAGAGGCAAGGAAGAGGAGTGGAAAGAGGTGGGCCACATATATAGGGGTTTCTGGAAACAGCTGGGATTAGGGGACTAGAGGACAGCACCAGGGAGAGACTGCAATACAGCATCATTCCTTTTGTAAATTAAAACTACTTTTACTTCTTTTTTACCCATTTTTCTTGTATTTATTTTTAACTTACGTGTTTTAATAAGAGATGAGAACATGATTAGGAAATGTTGGATGTTGTGGTAATACAGTAAATATTGGCTTATTGGGCTGTTCTACCAACAATGCATATGTGACATCATATCAAAATGATTATAATCATATAGTTACATTATGCTATACATGCCAAATGCTGGCAAATTTAACAGACATGTACAAATTATATACAGGTATCAGGTCATCCAGTAGTGAAATGCAGCAGAAAGTGAAGGCATTTGACTGGTGCACTGGAGTCAACAGCCCTGAGCATGCAAAAATTGCCACTGAATTTTTTTAATATACAGAGGGTAATCCTTAGACAGTAAATGGTGTATGAAAGCAGTCTGAAGACTGAGCTTTCAGGGCTCTTGGACATCAGATACACAAGTGATCTAAAACTAGGAAAAGTGGACTGACAACTTATGCATGACCTATAGTATCTGATGCTCAGGAAAGAGAGGTATAGCGAAATATTGGGTTAAGTGGACAGAATAAAGCTATACAAACAATCATCATCACCACCAGACAAATGTTAAATTCATAAGCTAATGTGGACTCACTACAATGTACTGTATCCTTACATTGTTAATTGCCAATGCCTAGATTGGTGTAGCTGCTTATATGTAGAACTCACTTTAAGGAACTCAAGCAGTCTGTGCAGGTCTTCTAATTTAATTAGGATAGCTTACCCCCTATTGGTCATTGCCCATCAGAGGCTGCTGACGCCAGCTACAAGAGAACTCGGAGAGCACCAGTTAATGTCTGCTCAACACAACAGCTGCCTGGTTCCTTACTCACAAGGTGCTGTGTTGTGTTCTTAGAATACAACCTGATCCTGCTTCAGCTGAGCCTGAGTCCGTTGTGAGTGTTATCTTGCTCCATGACTGTTTGAGCAGATCATCGACTAACCTACGACACTGCTTCATTCTCTTCAGGGAATGGAAAACACTAACATACCTGTGGCTGATATGCTGAACCTGATATAAAGCTTCCAGAATCAAGTGGTACAACTACAAGTATAGAATACTGCTCTCCAGGCACAAGCCTGTCAACAGTACCCCCGCCCCCAACCAGTGCCCTATACCTTCATTGCTGTATAATTTTGATGGTGCAAAGGGCAATTTTGTGGTTTCCTGAATTGACATTGTCTACTTTTTCTGCTCCAGCTGCTTATGTGCTGTATGGCGCAGGCCAAGGTGGGGCTTATAATTAGCATACTGATTAGAGAAGCTCTGGATTGGGCACTGCTGCTACTCAAGCAGTCCATTTCCGTCTTGAATAACTGATGATTTCATCAGTGCCTTCTCAACTATTTTCAAATACCTGCACCACACTCGCACAGTCAAAGCCTCCTTTCAGTCCCTAGAACAGGTTGCCGGCCTGTTTCAGCCTATGCTGCCCACTTGCAATGCCTTATCACCAATACTGAATGTAATGAAGAAGCTCGGGTTCACCGCTTCCATCAAGGACTAAATGACAATACTAAAGATGAGTTGGCCCGTGTGGAACTCCCAGTCATCCTAAATTCTTTTGTCAGTTTGCACATCTGGATTGATGTCCACTTGTTTGAAGGATATCAGGAGAGGAAGAGATCACCCCAGCAAACTTGTTCCCATGAGGTGCCGTTTCCACTGGCCTCGTGAGCTAATCCCATGACTGAACTCATATAGCTTGACACAGCTCAGACTTGTCTCACTTGTTCCTTGAAATTCAAACCTAGGACAAGCATGGGAAACTCCAGTGTCCAGTCCTATTAGAGGGACCAAGACTGGACTCAGTGACTAACCCTAATTCCAACATCTAGCATCCCTTTAGTAATACCAGGCACTCTCCCTATCTTGAGATAACACCATCCATAACTTCAAGTTTAATGTAGTCTTTACTACCCCGCCATGCCCAATGCTAGCCATATGCAACATGCACTTATTGATACTGGTGCTTTCAGTCAATTCATGGACATAAAGTTTTCTAAGACCCTTCATTCAATGTAAACCCAATGTAAATCCTGATTATGTGGAGGCCATTGACATCACTATTCTTTCTTAGGGCCCAGTTTCTCACAAAATGCCCACTCTTGAAGACATAATTCATGATCACCTTGAAATTCTCCAATTCAACTGAGTCAAATCACTGCATTTTCTGATTATCCTCGGTATCACTTGGCGCACACTGCATATTTTGTGGGGGCACAAATGGTGCATTTCAATTCAAGTTACTGTTGACAGTCATGCCTCCTACCTTGGGACTGAGTACAGAAACCCTGGAAGGTGATGCAGGTAGGTCTATTGTGCATTGTTCCCAGTGTGTATTAGTCAATACCCATCTGGGGCTTCAAACGCCTCCAATGTCCATGATTGTGTTAACAACTAAGGTACTCCCAACCAAAGCCAGTCTAGATTATGTCACTGTAATAGGGAAGCCCAAAGATCCATCTCCAGTGGTCCCAGCAAAATACCAAGATCTAGCTGACTTATTCAATAAAAAGAATGTGGACACTCTACCCCTTCATTGGCTTTACAGTTGCCCCATTGATCTCCATCCAGGAGCCAAGATCCCATTTGGGTGAAATATTTACCCTATCAGAACCAGAACTCAAGGTTCTTCAGGAATACCTCCAAAAAATTTTGCAAAAAAATTCATTTATCCATCGACCTCTCTGGCTGGTGCCCCAATATTATTGATCAGGACGGGTGTTTACCAAGCCTGACCTTCATGGCATTTATAATTTGGTTCAGATTTGCAAGAGGGATTAATGGAAATGGCATTCTGAAATTGGGATGGCCATTTTGAGTATCTAGTGAAGCCTTTAGGTCCTTCAAATGTCTTGGCCGCTTTTCAGCATTTCATTAATGACATTTTTAGGGATTTTTAGCTCAATGTGTGGTGGTCTACCTGGACAAGAGTCTTAACTGCTTTGAAAACTAATCCTCCATGACCAACACATTCACCTAGTACTGGGATGTCTCTGTGAGCATGGGTTGTACACAAAACTAGAAAAATGTGAATTTGACCAGTCATCCATGCAATGTATTGGTTATATTGTTTCCCCCAGTGGCATAAGCATGGATCCTACAAAAGTATCCAGTATTCTGGATTTACTATGCTGGACTTGATCTCGAACAAAGACCCTTCATAAAACCCCTTGGGGACCTCATGCGTCTATCAACCCCATCCCAATCCTGGTCATCCATTTTCATGCGTTATGCTTATAAGAAGCACACGGAATCTTTTTAAAGGGGATAAGGCAATACGCCGCATTTATTGAGAGTACAATTTAAGCATTAAAATCAGCATACTTCCATTCTCACACACACACACACACCAAAAGGTTATGCAGCAGGATTTTATAGTTACCAGTCCTTAGTGTTGCTCAGTCAGTTCCAGTGGCCAGCTGAAACTGCACATGAGGGTGGGGAGCTGGGCCTCTGTCGAATGTGTTCAAAGCTTCGATGTTGATGCAGAACAAACCCAAAGTCCCATGGCAATACACCCTTCTTTTATGATGATAAATTCCCACACAAGTTTATGGACCTTGCTGTGTCACACAGCTGTCAATCACGAGGTATTCAAGGTTGCTCTTAATTAGCATTATTTTGAGTTGTTACCAGGAGGATCTGCAGCTGTTTCTTATCTCGTCCCTTTGGCTCAACTCCTTATTTCGTCCTTGGGGTATATGCCTTTGCATTAGGGTTGTCAATCTGCCATCCAGGTGATTGATAATAAAGTTGGTGCCTCTTGACTCCTCCACTCCCTTCTTGACCATCTGGTCCAGTTGTCCTTTCTCAGTTAATTACCATACATTCTTCACTCACACCAAACAGTAA
The DNA here is from genome assembly GCF_002925995.2 of Terrapene triunguis. Lineage (NCBI taxonomy): Eukaryota > Metazoa > Chordata > Testudines > Emydidae > Terrapene > Terrapene triunguis. Next base: position 16,368,303 of record NW_020664409.1, read on the forward strand.
ATAAGGCAATTACAGCCATAAAACTTCTATTCTTCTAAGAACAAATGTTAACACAATCAGCAAAAAATAAACTCAGAACAATTTCTTCTTACTAATTCAAGGCTACAATTTCTTCTTACTAATTCAAAGCTAGCACAATGGAGTATAATGCAAAATAAGAAAAATGGAGTACAATTTTACTGAAACAATTTCTTCCCATTAGGCTTTTGGCCTACACATGGATGTTATTGTTGACCTACCCTGCTTGGAGGGTAATACAGCAATTTTACCCATCATCTAACACCTAACTAAAATGCCCCACATTATCCCATAAGAGTCCCCACTGCTGAGGAAATGGCCTGGCTCTTTTTTCACTCACGTCTTCAAACTCCACAGGTTACCATCTCTCTTCCTCACCAAGAACTTTTTAAGTTGCTGAATGTTAAGCTACATACTTCCCCTGCCTATCTTCCTCAGACTGATGGACAGACTGAATGAGTTAATCAAATCCTTGAACAATACATTTGTTGTTTCATTAATTATCAGCAGGATGACTGGGTCTCACTCCTTCCTTTCACCGAATTTGCCTACAAGAACTCTCACCATGTCTCAACTCATCCCAGCCCCTTCTATGCCAGATATAGATTCCGTCCACAGTTCCATCCATCTTTACAGAAGGTGTGCCATGTCCTGGCAACCACCAGTCTAGTCCAGCATTTGTACCAGGTCCAAGAGAAACTCAGCCAAGAGGTCTTACAAATACTATGCAGACTGATAGTGTTGGGAAACCCCTTGTTTTGTTGTCTGTGATGGGGTATGTTATCATCACAGAACCTCACATCTACTCGACCCTCATGTAAATTAGATCATCAATGGCTGGTACATTTAAAATTATCCAGCAAGTGAACCCCACCACACTCAAACTGCTTCTGCTCAGCTCCATGAGAATGCAGCTGGTCTTCCGTGTTTCTCTGTTAAAGCCATATACTGACGATCCCGTTCCTGGACAAGTCAAGCCTCTGCCTCTGCCAATTATCATCCAGGAACATGAAGAAATCCTTGTACAACATATCTTTGACTCTAAGCTAGTCTGCAGCAAATTGCAGTATCTTGTGTATTGGGAGGGTTATGGGCCAGCTGACTGATCATGAAAACCTGCCAGTCATAACCACAAGCTTGATACATTTAGGGAATTTCACCAAGCCTACCCTGCCAAGCCCAGACCTGGCTTGAAGGGACGGTAAATGTAAGAAACTCATGCAGCCTGTACCGGGCTTGTAATTCAGTTAGTATAGTTTACCGCCTATTGGTCATTCCCTACCAGAGGGTGCGCATGCTGCCATATAAAAACCCAGCGAGCGCCAGTCAGTGTCAGCCCAACACAACACCTGCCAGCTCTTTATCTACTAGGTGCTCTGCTGTGTTCACAGAATAGAGCCTGACGCTGCTTCAGCTGTGCCTGTCTGTTCTCAGTGTTATCTTGTTCCATTAAACTTGCCACTTCAAACTGAAAGCCAAGCCCCATATTTTTTTAAGTGTAGCCTTGAATAACTAGAGTACTGCATATCAGCAAATATGCTTAAGACAAAGCTGCATGAAAAGAAAAACTGAATTATTCTGTGTACAATGCATAGAACCTAGTACCCCCAATACTGGTCCCTCTTAAATCAGGATCATAAGCGTTACTATGCTGGATTTGATCGGCAATCCATCTAGTCAGGTATCCTGCCTGTGACAGTGGCCAATATCAGATGCTTCAGAGGAAGGTCCTGGAAATATAGTGAACGATTATAGAATCTACCCTGTCTGCCTTGAAATCCACTTGTGAATTTTAGTCTGATCCATTATTATGTTCACCTATGGCACTGAATGAATAATAATATTTATATATTTTATTTATTTATTATTTAGATTTAAGATAATAAAAATGCCTATCCCAGACTCCAGGCAGCCTAACATAACTAATCATACAGTAAATAAAATTACATTGAATTTCAGCAGCATTAAAATGAGTTCCACAGAAGCTTGGCCAGCCAGCCATCTACTCCCTTCCTCATCGGGGAAGCATATTCTCAGCCTTTTCCAGAGACCCTGTCAAATAAGTGCCTTTTGCAGACTGCTCAGAAAGTCATCAAGTTCAGGCTATTTTGGAGTAAGGTGGAGCAAGTTCCAGAGTAACACAGTCCTCTGAGAGAACATCTTGCCAGCCACCCCCTCTTTTTAGGAGGGAAATCCATCTCAAGCACCCCTGCTGACTGCAGCTGTGGCAATATAGCCTGGGGAGAGAGGCAGTCCCTCAAGTAGGCCAGTCCCTGGCCCTTTAGGGCTTTATATGTCCTAACCAACATCTTAAACTCCACCCAGAGTCCAATGAGCAGCACAGATCCTGGAGCACTGGTGTCATGTGCTACCAGTGATATGCCTTACTCACTAAGCGAGCTACTTCATTCTGCACCAGCTTCAGTCTCCGAGTGGCTTGAAGGTGTAGCCCCAGGTAGAGTGCATTGCAAATGTCTGATCTTCAAAAACAGTGATACGAGTGCCAAGGCCTGCTTCCAAAAGCAAAGGTCGCAACCTCCTAGCCAGACACAGGTGGTGAAAAACTGACTGGGTTACTGCTGTAATATGATCATCAAACAGCATCTGGAGGTCTAAAACTATCCCTAAGTTGTGAATCTTAATAGGTAATAGCAGACACACCCCATCAATAAAAGGAGCTGATAGTACCTCTGCCATCTCCTATGGCTCCTTCCCACGGCCCACCATCATCACCCCAGTCTTGTATGGATTGAGCTTCAGTCAGCTCACTTTCTCCTATGCCCCCATCTCAGCTAGACACGGTGTTGAACTGCATCAGCCAAATCAGACAAGAGAGAGAGAGACATACACCTGAGTGTCAGCAAACAGAAAATACAGTGCCCTAGCCAGGTGTCTACCCAGATTGACTAGGGTCAAGGAGATCAAAAGCATCTATATGCTGTGAGAGTTGTCTCACCACAACCTTCTCACAATCTGATCCAAAAAAGGAAGAGGTGATACTGGCCCTTAGCAAGATGGTCAGCATCCAACGATGACTTCTTGACCAAGGCTGCACTATTGCTTCCTTCAAAGCATAAAGTCAATCATTAGATGGGTAGTAGACAGACAGATAGATAATGGTGTCTCAGTCAACAATACATAACAATTTATTATTGGCTGAGATGCTGGTCTATCCTCAACCAAAGTGGTTGTAAACATTAGTTCAAAATGATTGTTTCTTCTATTCAATCTTCAAGTTGGTCCTGATCTAAGTTTGGACTGTTGGAAGGATTTAAGTGAAAGAAGGCTTTGTTTAAATTCAAAAGCAGCTCCTGTTCCAACTATGTAACTTATTGTCAGTTTAGGGATGATTTACTTTCAGTAATAAGTAAGACAGTAAATCATTCACCATTTTTGGACATACTTCTTCAACATTCATCTCAGCAAAATGCAACTACAGTGTCTTCCCAACTGCAAATTCCTCTGTTAAACCTATTTGCTCCCCCGTTGCACTATGAAGTATAGATTAATTACTCAATAACAATTTTGAAGGTGATGCCTGATTGAAGATTCGCACTCTCACATTATTGCGTGAAGTCATACATGCACATGTGGTTTCAGTCTGGCTTTAGCATATAAGCCACCCTATGAAGGGATCATAAAATAAAACATAACATGACAAACATGGATTCCAGTGATGTTTCTTGTGCAGAAGAGATGAGATTATGGAATATTCACATTGGTGAACCAGATGGGCAGACCTTTATATGCCTGATCTGCTGGTTTCCACCTATAATGAATTTATTACGTTCCAGCAATAAAAGTCTGATCCATAGCTGACTGAAATCCATAGGAGTCTTTCTATAGGGGGCAGCGGTGTTAGTCTGTATCCACAAAAACAACAAGGAGTCCAGTGGCACCTTAAAGACTAACAGATTTATTTGGGCATAAGCTTTCGTGCATCTGAAGAAGTGAGGTTTTTTACCCATGAAAGCTTATGCCCAAATAAATCTGTTAGTCTATAAGGTGCCACCGGACTCCTTGTTGTTTTTCTATAGAAAGTAACTCAGAAGTTTTTCCATTGATTTAAATGGAAGTTTTGCTTGAATAAGGCCTCCAGAGCTTGGTCGTTAGTAAATTAATTGACTTATGCTTTGGAGAAAAAGGTAATGTAAAGATGCTATTAAAATGGAAGTTTCCTGTTGCAGACCAATTGAGCCCTTATTAAGGCCATTACATAGTGATTATAAAGGCAGTGCAAATTTCTGAAGACCCACACACAGCCTCTGATTGCACTGCCTATCAAATGGCAATATAATGTCATTATGACATACACATTTAATGGCAAAACACTCTCAGCGCATTCGAAAGTGTAATGAAGGAACAAAAAGTATCACTAGTACCATCAACAAAAGCAAACACACTGTACAAACAACAAACGCAAGGATCTTTTGAGTTAAGGTTGCCCCACAGTGTTAATTTAAGCCACAAAATCCTTAGGTGCAGCCGCCATTATGGTACCCTTCAAGAGCTCTCCCACCACACTGGGTGGCTTTATGTTACATATCCGCAAACACGCAGCGTCTACTAAGGACCATAGCACCAGCCAGAGTCACCACAGTTGATGCTGTCTCACCCTCCATCCTGTAGTGAAGTTCCCAGACCTGAATCAATCCCACAAATTCACAAATCTCTGAGTGGTGCTCAGGACATATTGAAGGAGAGTTTGAGAACAAGGCGTGCTGGAGTGTTTTTGTCTATCCAGGCGACATAGCCAAAAAGCATTTTAATGAGAGACTGGAGGAAGGCCAGATCTTTGCAAGATTGTGACATTTTACACAAAGTCAGCCCACTTTATGCTCAGGATTTGGTGCTGCCTCTAGTTGCTCCAAATCTGCCTGTAAGAGGGTCCAGGTTTCTGACCCATATAGCAATATAGGTAGTACACAGGTCTGACAGATCCTGAACTTTGTCTCAGAACAAAGATGGTATTATGTATCATTATAAATCACTGGGAAAAATAGATTCATTTCACCAATCTGGTTTGAGCAGGAGAACAGAATATGTCTTGTGAACCACTGGTAATAACATTTGTAGAAATATTAAACAAAATTTGCAATGAATAAGTAAATAAAAACTTCTTTATAATATCACATTATATTGCTGACTTGAATATGCACAGAGCTAATAACATGAAAAAAAAGTAACCCACAACTACTCTGTGCTGCAATGCTTTACCACAACAGACAGACCAACTGGTTAGACTTAATTGGTTTTAATATTTTTGTTCATTGTCTATGGATTCTTGGTCCTGTCCCTGCAAATACATATGTACATGCTTATCTTTAAACACAAGTAGTCCCACTGAGTGCAGTGGAGCTACTCACAGAGGTAGAGTAAAGCACATGCACAATTGTTTCCAGGATTGGAAAAGACTGGGTCAGAGGTATTGCTGAGAACATGTGAAAATTGCACATGTGACAGCGGGCAAAGGCCAAGTCACTGCAATACCCTACAAAGGGGTCACCTTCATTATACCCTGAGCATTGGCCTACTAAACCCAGGATTGTGAGTTCAATCCTTGAGAGGGCCATTTAGGGATCGGGGGCAAAAATCTGTCTGGGGATTGGTCCTGCTTTGAGCAGGGGGTTGGACCACTAGATGACCTCCTGAGGTCCCTTCCAACCCTGATATTCTATGATACCCGCTGCTTTTACAGACAGCTACAAACTAATCATTAACCCGAAATGCCTTGTCCATTTGAAAAGCACAGAAGAGTTCAATGAGTCTCAAAGCAAGTAAACAAGGTCTTCAGTTAGCCTGACTTTGTTCAAGGTGATCATAGATTAACCCCAACCCCTTTATTTCTATGATTATGATTATTTAATGAAGGCCCAAAATTGTGCTAGGTGCTTTGCCCAACAAATACCAACAAGATCTTACAATCCAGGCTTGATCCTGCAATTCATGGCATGCGCGCTCACTGCTGTGCCCATGCATAGCCCTACTGATTTCACTGGGGCTTCCCGTGAGTGCAGCATATAGATGCAACCATTTGCAGGCAGGACCGGGCCTAATTTTAGAGGCGATGAGTAAAACATGAGGAAGGACAAGGATTACAGTAATATGGTAACACAGCGTGACACAGTTTCCTTATGGCAGAACAATTTGGCATACAGATTTATTCTTCCTCCTCAAGCGCTCTCCAGCAGATCACCTGTGTACTCTCCAGCACCCTAGCTTTTTGTACACAAAATGCAACAGCCTTGCAGTGACACCACAGCAGGCTGTCTCTCATCAGCCCCTGCTGCGATATTCCTAACTCTTTCCCTCCAGGGAGTGCTTCCCTGCTTGATGCTGCTAGCAGATTAAAGCTGCTCTAATTTTCCATCCTAAGCCAAATAGATGCATAAGCAAGCTGTTGGATTGTTTGACTATCAGTGCAGTACACCATCATAATGCTTTTTCTGTAGCTAGCAATGCTGGTGGATATTTGCTTGAAAAACGAGGGCAGGGGCAGAGGTGAGATTAAGCAATGAAATAAACAAGGAATGGTTCCAGGAATTTTGTTCTCCACAAATTGCTATTTTTCAAGGGGTTCTCCTAACTCCAATCTTTGGGTCAGTGTCAGGATTATGACCTGAAAATTAGGAAGTCTTTTTCTAGGATCAGAAGAGTCAGCAAGATCCAATGATTTTTAGAAATGGGCTGAATGAGCCCAGTAAAGATTAGGTGCCAATCCAAAAATACAGTGCAATGCAATTTATTTTTATATACCATCCTTCACACAAAGTACCACAAAATACTTTACAGAGACAGAGAGATAATGCTTTACAGGGTTAGGTACAATGACTCCTAGACAGGCAGAAAGGGAAAATGACATATGGAAATGGAGCAGAGTAAAAGGGAAAGATGAAATTTAAAAGCAATAAAGTACCCGTAGGGATGAGTCACAGTGAAGGGCTCATGGAAACATGCAGTGGTAGGTGGCGAGAAAGGTGAATAGAGTTTAGTGTCAATCAAAGCCCAAAGCAAACTGGAAGGTTTTTCACTTAAAGGAAGACTTGATGAGAGGAAGTAACTCAGAGGGACACCTGATTACCAGCAGCTAAGTAATTTACTTCTCCTTCAGTATCGTGGATAGATCTGGTAGTTTAGACCACCCATCTGAACCGGCCCCAAAAGAGTTTAGCTCAACTAAAGATTTCCTCTTGCCTCAGAAATCATTCCATCTGTGAGATGAGGATTTTATGATGCCCAAGCACTTCTGGAGTGAAGCCACAGACTGTATTACACAGGCAATGCTGTGTTCATGGCCCTAGGTAGAAACACACACAAACACACACACGCACACGCACGCACACTCCTCTCATAAACCTTCACCGTGCATTCGAAATTTAAAGTTTAAACTATGTTTAATAATTCTAAAGGAACCTGAATGGCTTTGGGGGTATTTATTTGTTTGAGGGGATGAGAGGGAAGCAGGTGTTGTATATGTGGAAGTATTCTCTTTCCCAAAGGATCTATCTATCTGGCTGGAAAATGAAAAGGCAGGAGCTGCAGATGTGGGTGGGGGGGTGAGGGCAGTGCTTCAAAAATACAGTAACAATATGGTCATTCTATTTTGTTTTGTTGTGATCTTGACACTACCAGGCTTTGTAGGGTTTTCAGATTGAACTTGACCTAATTATAGTGCCTGAGAGCACATGGATGGCATTGCAACGATCATACAGCCCAGTCCGCATTGCCTTGGCAGAATAGGCACTGGGCAGGGGGGGATCACATTCCTTATGGGATTCAAGCCTTGCCGCAGCGATATGTCATTACGTGTACTTAAATCAAAGAAGTGAAGCTTGAGATGTCTTCTATGCTATTGTTATTATATAACCACATCAGAGCAGTGATGCTATGGTTAAGAACTTATGCAATATGATTGTTATAAATCTCCACGTTTGCGAGGGGGGCCTGTTTTGTTTATGTTTTTTCTATTTTGGATTGTAGTTAGATGAATCATATTGCATACAAGTTTTTAACCTGGTTGGAATTTTAGGCCCTGATGGTGCAAACTCTTATGCACATACTAATCTTTATGCATATGAGTAACCCCATTGACAGATTCTGCCACCCTTACTCACGTCAAATACCATCTTATCTCATGTCAAATACCATCTTATTCTGCAAATAGGCCTATTGAAGAAAATAGGTATTTGCCGTTATTTCCTCTTGGGTTTCTATCTAAACAGACATACAGTTTGGCTATGTACATGTAACCCCCCAGAGAGTTTGCCAGTTCCTGGAACTCTGGACTGAGCCTCCAGGATGTGCTACCCTACGGACTACAATGGTAATGACTACCAGAGCCATCTCCCAGCATGCTTGGAGCTAGGGGTGGGGACAGACAGGACTAGCAACTCCTGATGAGGTCAATAGGGAGGCTTCTGCCTTCTGATGAGGCTGCTCAGTGTCCCCAGCCTGACTCAGTTATGAGCTTTGAGTTTGTGAGAGACTTGGGATTGGGAGCTGAAATACAACAATTCAAGAAAAAACAACAAGGAGTCCTTGCGGCACCTTAGCGACTAACAAATTTATTTGGGCATAAGCTTTCGTGGGCTAGAACCCACTTCATCAGATGCATGGAGTGGAAAATACAGTAGAGAGGTATAAATACACAGCATATGAAAAGATGGTAGTTGCCTTACCGAGTTGGGGGTCAATGCTAACGAGCCAATTCAATTAAGGTGGAAGTGGGTTATTCTCAACAGTTGACAAGAAGGGAGGAAAAATCACTTTGGTAGTGCTAATGAGTTCAATGTAATCAAGGTGGCCGATTTCAAACAGTTGACAAGAAGGTGTGAGTATCAGCAGGGGGGAAATTAGTTCTTGTTGTGACCCATCCACTCCCAGTCTTTATTCAGGCCTAATTTGATAGTGTCCAGTTTGCAAATTAATTCCAGTTCTGCAGTTTCTCATTGGAGTCTGTTTTTGAAGTTTTTTTGTTGAAGAATTGCCACTTTTAAGTCTGTCATTGAGTGTTCAGGGAGATTGAAGTGTTCTCCTACTGGTTTTTGAATGTTATAATTCTTGATGCAAAAAAATAAATGGACACAAATTTGACATCAAGAGACCAACATGCAGAGACCAGCATCCAGAGTGGCTGAGATCTGACCCCCACATAACTTCACACCAGGAAGCTAGGAGAGGACCCTGCCCCGTCCAGGAGCAAAGACACAGGAAGGGGATCTTTTTTGTTTCAGCTGGCCAACATTCACAGTGCAGCAGTGCTCGTCTGTGAACTCATCCTCACCGTACCATCTTGCCTGGGAAGGTGCCAGGCAGGGAACTGGGGGCTGAGAAGAATTGTGAGTGTAGGGAGATGGGGAATTGGTTGGTTTGTTGATGTGTTATTAGTTACTAGTGAACCCTAACCCTTTCTTTCCCCAGATCCTATTCTCCTGCTTCCAATAAAGTCCCCCTTTGTTATATTGTTATTTGGGGGTATGTCACTTCTTTGCTGAGGTTTGTGTTGTTGAACTTTATTGGTTCTTGTATCCTGGGTTTTATATTTCTTCCCTTAAGTGATAGCATTATTCATTTTCGCAAGGGACAGCGCCCTTTGTGTCTTGAGTACGTGAGGGATCATCTTGGGAGGCGACACCCAGTGTCACAAAAAAGAACCAAGGTCCCAACCCATGTGTGGAGAAGAGAGAAGCTACTCCAAGAAGCAAGCAGCAAGGAGGAGGCTTGAGGCCCCTCCTGGGTGGAGAGTGCTACATATAACACTTAGGAGGAAATGTGGTTGATCTGTGGCAGTATTGCTCATATTTCCCAATGAAACATTGTATCTTAACAGAGTATTGGTTTTATCCTAGTTGTCCTTTTAATGACAGGTTTCAGAGTAGCAGCCATGTTAGTCTCTATCCACAAAAAGAACAGGAGTACTTGTGGCACCTTAGTTAGTTAGTCTCTAAGGTGTTAGTCTCTAAGGTGCCACAAGTACTCCTGTTCTTTTTGTCCTTTTAATGACACCCTTCAGCTGTGATGTTTACATACAATTTTATTAAGGTTCCCCTCATCCACTTTTGCATGCACTTTTATTTTGGCAGGGATTTATCAATAACTATTGATTGATTGAATAATTTCTCAAATATAAATATAATGCAGGATCGAGCCATTTAGAGGATCTAAACCAATTAAGCCTCCTAGTTGCAACACATACAGTGTAATCATCTGCCAAGGGATCTGGGCACATTTGGCGATCACCCATATTGGTATATGTGCTGCTGTGATGGTTAGGCTCCATGGGATAAGTTATAGGTGATGCATAGGCCTCAACCAGGAATTGTTTGTGTGGATTTTAGTAAGATGAAACTTAATTATGACTTTTTAATGAGTTTTATAGGTAAAAAATTCAGCACCGTGCCTTGTGGAGAGTTCATCTGTTGCACTTAGGGTGACCAGATGTCCCAATTTTATAGGGACAGTCCTGATTTTGGGGTATTTTTCTTATATAGGCTCCTATTACCTCCCCACCCCCTCCCTATTTTTCACACTTGCTGTCTGGTCACCCTAGTTGCACCGCTCTCAAAGAAGGTGCAGAGTACTCTCCTCAGTGCAGTCAGCAGCGCAGGGTGGGAGGCATGGCCCTGCCTCTTCACCTTCTCTGCAGAGGCCTCCAGCACTGGTGTCACTTGCTCTAGGGAATCCCTATGGGCACAAACTCCCATTTTGTCTGGCCCTGAATAGTGGGCACCAGTCAGGGAGCAAAACCTCTTGTATCAACCTGCTATCTGACACACCTACTCAGGCCTAGTACAATTTGGCCCCAAGGGTCATATTCTTCCCCCTTGCTCATCTGGAGAGCAATGATTTCACTGAGACTACTTAAGGAGTCAGATACTACTCAGGGTGACCAAGAGTGATAGAATATGGCCTTAAAAATATAACCAACATGGTACAGAAGAAATGACTAATGTAAAGCATTACTGCAAGAGAATGAATACAATAGGAAGTGAGTGAGTGTGTGTGTGCGTGTGTGTGTGTGTGTGTGTGTGTGTGTGTGTGTGTGTGTGAGAGAGAGAGAGAGAGAGAGAGAGAGAGAGAGAGAGAGCGCAATCACTGTTGGGTAATCTGTAGTCATGAGAATTACACTGAGGATGAATTTGGCCCTGTGTAAATTCAGCAGGATTGGGACCTGAGAGAATATGATTCTCATTCTGTTGCCTTTCAGCTTGGCGTCAAGCAAAATAGGGTACCGCATTTTTTTAAAGATAAAAGGACTTTTGTGCAAATTTTACATAATCGTAGAATTATTCTTTACTGTGGATTTACATAAACATTGTCAGTGGGGAATTCTCTCCGTGGCTTCAATTACAGTATTTTCCTGTGCATTGTCTGATAGGGAGATGTGCTGGATCTCAAATACCTGCTTACCTGATTAATGTGAATTATTCATCCCATTGTAATTACCTGTGAATATTAAGGTAGCAAACATGTGATCAGAATTTGTTTAAAAGCGGTAGGCTCTCTGAAAGGCAAATATATAATATATATGTATGTATATATATCAGGGCTGACATATCTCATTCTTTATGATGATATTCTTTTTGCTTTGCAGCATTTGACTTAATGTAAATGTGATGGTGCTAAGTAATACTGACACAATGCATTAAAGAGCCACACTAGAAAACAGCTGGCAATCGAAAGGTTTCAAAATCCAAAATTTTTCATTATTAATTTCACTCTTTCAAAACTCCATTCAGGAGTTTGGTGTCCTCTTTGTTTTTAAATAGGAAGGGAATTTAGTATTCATAATATTAAACAAGGCATGCCTCTCATAGAACTCTGTCAATGCTCCTTGCTCAGTCCTGGAACAACAAATGCTAGCCCAATGCTGGAGGGGCTCTTGTATATATGGCGTCATGCAGACCAATCTACATAATGTTTCTGTGGTGTGCATACATAGATATTAATATTTCTGAATTTTTCAATAGGAGTTTGAAAAACACCAGAGACGTTTAGGAACACAAGTCACATGGACATTGACTCAATGGGATTTGTGCTCCTAAGTCACTTAGGTGCTTTGGAAAATCCCACCATTCATTTTTAAGCAGTGAGTTTATAACTATATGCATCTCAGTATTCCTTAGTAAGAGTTTATCTAACCTTGTCCCAAATTGTTTGATTATTCAAGGAAGACTTAGAGCTGGATGAAATATTTGGTTGAAACTTTTTTCCCTTCAAAAATGCATATTTAGTGACACCAGCATGTTTAGTGAATTCGTGTCAGTTTTGCCGAATAGTTTTGGTAAAAACAAAACAAAAAACCAAACCAGAACATTTTATTTTGACATTTTCTCAATGAAATGTTTTGAGGTTTCTCTTCAAAATTAATTTTTGTTCAAAAATTTCCTTTAGTTTTTTTTAAAAATCAAAATGGCTTTTTAAATGTCCATAATCAAAATGAAATATTTGATTTTTGTCAAACAAAATATTTTGTTTGATCCCAAATTAAGTTTTTCAACTTTTTGATTCAATAAAAAAAATTTAATTCATTTTCAGTTATTGCCTAAACTTTTATTAATTATTATTACTATTATTATTTTGGAATTGCCAGAGAATCAAAAAACTTGTCCTTCACCTGGCTCTCTCTAATTCTGGAGCTGATTTCTTCCCCTTTATATTTGACACCCAAAATGCTACCAAAGTTAGGAGACCGAATCATAAGGAACATGGCACAAGAATCTAGCCAATGGAATTCACAGAGATCACTTGTGATATTGTCTTGATTCTGCTCAGATATTGAAAAATATTCTTGTGAATGTTATTTATTGACTTGCTAATTTCCACTAAAGTCATTCCACAGCTTCAGGTCAAAATAGACTGAAGTGCTCTTAAAAGGAGCCTGAATCATCTGAGGTACATATAAAGTTAAACAAGGTTGCTGATAAGTACTTTATGATCTTGAGCACTGGAAACATATCCATGAAGAAGCAGAAACCAAATCCAGGAGCTCAATTTTCCCATTTTTTTACAGTTCTCTCACCTTCCTTTCTTCCTACCACCATGTAGCATCCTTGGTGCTTATCATCTTCCTCAGATAGTCCTTTTTATTATCAGTGACCATAATCCAGGGGTGACTGCTTCCTGACAGTGATGTATTGTATAAGGAGACCTGTGAATCCCCGCAGTTGAAAAATCCATAGCCCTTCAAAGGACTGGATCTAAGTCCTCTCTTGGGCATTCGTTCCATTTCCTGTTGTAAAGAACTGATGGAGAGTTAAATAGGTGTTAGATTTGTATTGACCAGAACCCACAGCACAGCTAAATTCTATTAGCATATTGTCACAATTTCACTGTTTTACCCATGTATTTGGTAGCAAATTTTATACTTGTGTTGTCACCAAGGAAAATCTCAGTCTTTTACATGTACATTTGCCAACAAAGTCTGCAGACTATAATGTCAGAGAGCTGTAATAGTTCCTATATACCGCTCCACCAATGGTTTCAACTTTGAGCCAATAGAATCGCTGTCTGTTGTCCCTCAAGGGGACAAGCAAACGTCTGCTTCTTTGAGAAATCCAACTCAACCTCTCTCTGAAACATAGTGCCAGACATGCTGACATGCATTGAATGAAGTGTTATAATTGAATGGTTTGGACAATTTGAGACTTCAGATGTGATGAACACTTCAGCAGAAATCCTCCTGATACTTCCCTTTCATCTACAAAGAGAGTGGGTGGTTTGATGTCTGCATCACTTATTACCCACCAAACCTTACCGGGAATAATTAACACCTGATCTAAACATATAGCCATTTTTTTCTAATGAAAAAAAGTGCAGAAATCAAGTGACATAATTTTTGATATTTTATTATTTATTTGATGTGTTGTACAGAACTGAATTCTATCAGATTAAGGGCCAAATTCTGAACTCAGCTATGTACATGAAGATCCCACCAAAGCTAACAGGAACTGTACATGTGTATCTGATGACAGAATTTGGCCCTTGGTCATAATGTCACCTTTCCTCCTGTTCCATGAGTAGGGTTAGAAGAGACCACAAGGGTCATCTAGTCTAACTCCCTGGCAAGATGCAGGATTTGTTGTGTATAAACCAGTGGTGGGCAACCTGCGGCCCGCCAAGACAAGCCGCTGGCAGGCCGCCTGATCATTTGTTTACATTTGCACAGCTGCCCACAGCTCACAGTGGCCGCGGTTCGCCACTGGGGTTCCCCTTTGGAACCCCACTTCAGGTAGTTGAAGGCTGCTATCAAATCCTGCCTCACTCTTCTGCAGACTAAATGAGCCCAGTTCCTCAGCCTCTCCTCATAAGCTATGTGCCCCCCAGCCTCCCTGATCATTTTCCTTGCCCTCCACTGGACTCTCTCCAATTTGTCCACATCCTCTCTGAAGCGGGGGGCCCAAAACTGGATGCAATACTCCAGATGCAGCCTCACCAGTGCTGAATAGAGGGGAATGATCACTTCCCTCGATCTGCTGGCAATGCTCCTACTAATGCAGCCCAATATGCCGTTGGCCTTCTTGGCAACAAGGGCACACTGTGGACTCATATGCAGCTTCTTCTCCACTGTAATCCCCAGGTCCTTTTCTGCAGAACTGCTGCTTAGCCAGTCGGTCCCTAGTCTGTAGCAGTGCATGGGATTCTTCTGTCCTAAGTGCAGGACTCTGCACTTGTCCTTGTTGAATCTCATCAGATTTCTTGTGGCCCAATCCTCCAATTTGTCTAGGTCACTCTGGACTCTACCCTTGCCCTCCAGCATATCTACCTCTCCCCCCAGTTTAGTGTCATCTGCAAATCTGCTGAGGGTGCAATCCATCCCGTCATCCAGATCATTAATGAACCTGTTATTAATCAATAAACCCGGTCGCCAACATCCCTACTGTTAATCCCAGTGATTGTGATAGTATTGGCTTTCATCTGCTTGGAAAGAAATACACAGCCAGACACAAATCACTGGAGACCAAATTCACACCTGCTAGAAGCTGGAGACATATCCCATTATTGGAGTTGCACAACTTATAGCAGGTCTGAACTCGGTCTTGGATTAAAGTGAAGGTTTCCTTTTGGTAGTTCACTTTATGGCTATTTAACAAAAATCTAGCACACACACAGATAAGTTTCACATAAATTACCTGAGATTGTTGTAAAGTGCCTGAAGTAGATGTGAGGATATATGACAAATCACTCTAAGAGAGACATTGGAGTACCAACCAACACAAAAACATATATTTATAATTCCTGCAGCTGCAGCCCGCAGTTAACTCTTAAAACTGAGCCAGTGCTAGGTTTATCATGGACAAGCTCTCTCTCTAATAGAACAAAAATGTTGAAGGAAAATAGATGGCTCAAGGTTTTGGCTATATAAAGACTAGTCACTAGTGACTGCCAATCATTTCTATCTGAACCTTACAGTGTCCTCTGTGAAACAAAATGATGTGGTCTCACTCTAGTTCTTAGTGGAAAGAGACAGGTGTCCAAAAGCAGAATTGGTACGATGCTTGACAGTCTTCTCACAGAGCACAAAGACTGTTTAAGCATAGAGACTGACTTATCTAGAGGTAGTACTTTAGATCTAGATTGAGGCACATTGGCAGAGTATGGTAGGGCTCACGTGCACTGCTTTTGCCCCTGCTGAGTCCATTCTGCGGACAGATAGAGTAGAGGACTTTGTGTTTCTGCTGCCAATCAAGAGCCTTTCATCAACACTTAATTCATTAAAAATACAGAAAAAAAGTACATTAAAAGAACATTAACAGGAAACTATATAGGGATGGGCTTTTATCACAGGTTTCCACTTTGGGAGGCTATTATTCAGACAATATCACAAGTATTCAAATGTGGGGATTAGAATGTGAACATTAGGGCTAAAATGTAGGCTATGATGAGTATGATAACAACAGCATGCTGACAGCAGGCAGGGAGAGAAGGAAAGCTAAAGTTTTCTTTTTCTTTTTGTTAGGAGTATGACTGCAAAATAGCTGAATCACAGGCCATGTGACATAGGGCCCAAGATATTCTGCCATGTTGCTGAAGCCTAACTGATTTAGGAGCCCACATTTCATTTTCAAAAGGGATTTAGGTTCCTGGGAACTAAATCAGGCTCCTAAATCAGTTAGGCATTGCAACTGAGCAATACAACACCTAAATACCTTTAGAAATCTGGGCCTTAGAGTCTAACAAATGAATTCAATCCTGCACTGGTGCTAAAGCCTTGATGTGATAACTGCTGCGTTTCTAATGGCAAAGTAGGTTTATTTTAGTTAACTTGCGGACTCTTCAAGAAAAGAGCTCTAAGACCTATAAAGCGCTACAGCTTTTTAACATGGGACTGTCCTAATTATAACCTAATTTCTGTGAATTAAAGACAAAAATTACCATGGCTGGAAACCAGCTGAAGTCCAGCAAACATTTCTGGACACCAAACATGTAAAGGGTTTAAGAAGTAGGTTTTGTTTCAAACTCATAATGTAACACTAGAACCTGCTGATAGTGTCACTGAACCATCTGTGAGAGAAATTGATGTGTATAATTCATTACAAGGTCTCAGAAAAGTGAAAACTGCCCCACCTGTGTAAGTATAGAGCAAGCTGAGCATTATTAAACATGCCTTTTTGTGATTCTTAATGTCTATGTGCATAATTCCAAATCAAACATATTCACATTATTAACTTTTATAAGTTTATTAGTCTCAGTGCTAATGAAACCATTCATCCTTTGCAAATGCACATGGCTCCCTAATGAAACTTCAATAGATGGATCAGCAGTTAAGTGACTACATCCAAATGTTTATGCCAAATTCTGTTTGCTGCAGTGGGTAGGAAGACCAAATCACTTCCAAACAGATAAATGTAATCATAAATCTATGTAATATATACTCTCTCTACATAGATAGCCATGTATATATATTATAGCCTATTGATATACAGAATTGAAGAGAGAGAAATTCCACGGAAGTCAATAAAGTTACACTAGTGTAAAACTGGTATGAAGGAGAGCAAAATCAGGCCGCTAGCATACACTCTATAAAATTCAATATACAATATACTACACTACTGTGCATGGACCTGTTTATTTTTGGAGACCGTTTGTTTGGATCTGAATAAACCTTATGCTATCAATTTATGATTTTTAATTTTTTTCACCTGCCTGAATGTTTCACTAGTTCAATTTCTTAGCCTGGGTGTATTTTGCATCAGCTTTTATATGTCAGAACAGTGAGCACCAAGTATGGTATATAAAAATGAGCTGCCTTTCTTTAAAAGGTTAGTAAGCATTTCTCATTTTTGACTATCAGTTTGAAAAAGTAGTCCAAACACAGGTACTCTTGTGTTTGAAGGTTTCTAAACTGCTAGTATCAACTCCCCAGTGTAACCATCCTGTCTTCAAACTGTGATTTTCTTTCTCTGTGTGAAATCTTTAAAAATTGTACATGATCTGAAAGTATAGGATTTTTTTTCAATATTTCATGAAGCAAACTGCTTTTATTGTCAAGCAGGAGAAAAAAACACATTGGCTTCTGGACTATATATATTATCTCAGTTTTCCTCATTATTTTCTACCTATTTATTTTGTGCCTGTAGTAAAATATGTATCAGTCCAAAACAAACACAAAACATTCTTAAACCACTGAAGTATTTACTTTTTTAAAAGCCATTTTAATCCTATTAACGGTAAATTATATTACCTATTGTGAAAGCAGACATGAAAGAAATATTTGAAGCATGCAGTTAATTATGATACCAAGTGAAACATAATATTTATGCTCTCCTTGTGTAGCCTGAACAATTTTTCTTTCACTAACTGTGAGTCATGCTCTGACTGAAGTCTTGAAACAGATGATGAGAAGAGTTGGCTGGCACATCTAATATAGATGTTTCATTCTACAGGTAATTAATATTACAAAAAAATCTGGCTTTTATTTTATATTCCTAGTTCTTTCTTTTTTAAACAAAATCTGCTCTTCCTCCAAGATACCACCCTATTTAGATGTTATATATTTAGGAGTATTAAAAGGCATCAAAGCTTCTTATTAAGACATCGATTGAAAACTCTACTAAAGAAGGACCTGAACCACAAAATTCAGGTCTTGATTAGGAATTGAAACTCACAAAACTTCACAGAAATTTGGATCAGGAATTTTTGTTTGGCCCATTATAGAGAAGGGACCAGCACATAATTTGATTCATGATCTGAATTTGGTTTCTAAACCTCTTTCCCGAATTTCAAAGGTGTTCAAGAGCTCAGATTTTTGTCACGATATCCTTCCATTTCATGATGCGTGTTCCAGTGGGAATTAGCAACTTTAAAAATGGAATGGCTGTGGCCACCAAAAAAATTGGAGGTATGCCTGATTTCCAGTCCTAGACTAAACAAAATTGAAGCTCAGGTCCACATAAAGGGTGAAAAGATTCTTTCTGATACTGTATTTGTGTAGTTTTTCTTCCCCTTTGAAAAATTTATATAATACTATGTGTATAAAAAAGTGATGAAAGCTATCAAATTTACAATTTGGTTACTCTGGTGTGACAGAGTGGCTAGGAGCCTATGAGTTGGTTAGGATTCTGTTGGGAACTAAGGCTTTCAAATCAAGACAGATATCACACCTGTTTAATTAGAGACATGTTTTTTTAGTGGTAGGATTTCCAGTAAAGCCACATGTGTAAAGTTGAAGGATATGGTGGGGAACAAACAAGTGAGTGGACTGAAGGAATAACAACAGATAGTTCTAGTAAAATGTGATAATGTTGAGAGTTGTTAATTAGCCAGCTAGAAAGAATTTCTGCTAATCTCAAAAAGTGCAGAATTTTCATTCCTTTGGATTTGTGAAGATCAAATGTACCATTGAATTGAACTTTGCCCATTCAAGTGGAAGAGCATATTGCTCATGAGTTTGACAATCCTGCAAGTGAGACATTTTTAATTCCATCATCATAATGAAAATATAACCAAAATGATAATTTTAAATCCCTGTTCCAGACCTTCTAACTGCTCTTCCACACCAGCTTCATTCAGGATCAGTCTTTGTTCACCTTTTCACCCAAAAAAAGAGATCAGTCGGTGATTTTGCCATAAAAACATGTAAAAGGCAAAGACATGGATGTAATAAGAAACTTGCAGTCATGCTGTTTTTTTGAGCATTGGATGGAATCTGGCACATTTAAGGGTTGTTGCAGATTTCCCTATGTGAAAAAAGGATTGATTATATCCACCAGTAGTAGGACCGAAGAATTACTCATAGTCTTTCTCTAGCCATAGGACAAATCAGGCAATTTTATGTGGTGATATAGGCTTTCCCAGTTGCCTTAAGAACCTCAATAAAAAACTCAACATCCTTAAAAAAAAAAAAAAAAAAACATTGCCTTGGAGAGGAAAAAATCTCAGGCTTCAGTGGGAATTGGGTGAGGCCCTATTTGCTCATGTCTAGTTACAACACATAGGATGGATAGCATGGCTAGAACAATTCAGCACGAAGCTGCATTACAGCTCTGAAACACTAAGGTATTTGGGGGGGGGCAAGGAAATGTGTGGATAAAAGGGTTTGACTTTTAAAGTTTTGTTATGGATAACAATAGGCATGATCATCAATTTGAAAAAAAGAAAAGATGTACAATTAAGGATGAACATTTTTCTGTTTCTTTCACATACACTGAGGTTGCCAGTTGATGACTCTCCTGATGGTTACTATTTGATTTTTGTTATGTTCATGTTTTTGCTTTCTGACTTGAAACTAGATCTGGTTAAAAAATTGAATTTGCAGCCTATGGGACATACCAATATTCTGACATTCACCTTCATCCCAAATCAGGATGAAAAGTTGAAATATCTAAATTTATCGCAGAACAGCAAGTTTTTAAAAAAATTGATTCTGAAATGCCAATATATTTCAATTTGACATTTACAAATGAAACAAAATGTTTCAATGTGTTAAGTTTAGTTTCATCACTTAACTGTGTCTCCTTGAACTGCCATGGGGCTTCATGGAAATTCTGGTTTATGCGCATATGCCCCTATCCTCCTCTATGGGCTAGACTCCCTGGCAGGACTATCTCTCTCATGATGCAGTGTCATCATGGGACTCCTATGGTGCACCATTGCAGTTCAACTTGAGGGCCGATGTCAACCTGAACTGAAATAAAATGTTGTGATGCAGTTCAAGAAACCAAAATGTTTAGATTTGGGTCAACCTAACCGGAAGTAAAATTTTTCATTTACATTTTCCCAATGGAAAATCAAAAAATTAGGACACAAAACAATTTTCCTGTGGAAACTGTGTTTTCTGTGGAAAAAACATTTTGATAAAAAATGCCCAACCAGCTTTACTTGAAACATAATAATGTCCAGAATGACACAACTCTGTGTAGACATACCTTGCTATATTTCCATTTGATACTGTAGTACGTGGAAACTAATGACCTTTTCCTGTTCCTACTATATTTTATGCTAATAATTTAAAAATGCATTGATATGGGATGTTATATCCATTAATGGAATGTAACATCCAGTTCAATGTATTTTCATAACTGCAATAGGAAAAATGATTACACCTCAATAATGAAAACTCAGCTACTATTTTCTGTCTGGAATTCCCCATTTATATTAGGTGTTCACAATGGCTGTTTAATTAGTAAACTAAGGCAATTACACTAGACGCCTGTATCCCTGATTGTGAGTCCCAATCTGGTAGTAAAGTTACATATGGCACAGCATTATTCTGCACTACACCCTGTTTGCTTGCCAATTTTTTACTGTGTTTTCTTTTTTCATTCTTTTGTTTATTCCATCTTTTTTTTTTTTTCCGGCTCACTTCCTTTCCTTTTGCTTCCAGTAACCTGTCTTCTTCCCTATGTTGTCACTGATGCGATTATTTTACCACCTTCCTCCTTTGAAAAGAGTCTCTTTTAAAGCCAGCTCAGATACATCCCTTTAAATAAGTACAGGAAATACGCCAGAAGGGTGTTCAGTGAGAAGTACACCTGCTGTCCTCTCCCCAAAGACTAATTCATCATCTCCTTGAAACACTCTCTCTTCATTGGCTTACAGACTGAAAGCTATAGAACTTGTAGGTGAGCGTGGGTATTCTGCACAGAAGCACCGTGTACTGTTATGAGTAGCAGCAGGCCACTTAGACCTTATATCCTTTCTGTTAGGTTTTGTTTTGCAGATTTAATGACATTATGTGCTTCAGTGATTCCAGCATCTTAAAATTGCATCTGTATTTCAACTCTTAATTCTGGATTACAAAGAACATCTTTGCACAGCAAATGGCCCCCAAGTGGTATATAGCCACTTGCTTTGGCAAGTGCTTCCTGTTCAGGGCAAGAAAGGACCACATCACACGCATAACTGAACTTAATACACAAAACATACTTCATTAAAAGAAAGCTCTTACAAAGGTAAAGATGAAGAGAAACTATGTAGCCTTTTCCAAAACCTTGAAAAGGCAGTTAAACCTCACAATAAGGAACAAACACTGTGCTTATACCTCCATGTGACCTTTAAAACACATGATAAGTGAAAACATTTCCTAATAAAAGGTGAGATCTTGCAGAAGATAGCAGTACCTGAATAAACAAGCTGTGGGCCAAGGGAAATGCACTCAAACATCACAGGGCTTGTAGACAGAGTCCTCCACGTCTACATGTGGTCAAGGAGTCGGTGAAGTTAGGTTGCTGCCACTACTGCGGGGTATAGGATTATAGTGGCATGAGCTGTTCCTTTGACTTGGGTTGTTGGCTTGTGGATTCATGCCATGCCCTTGCTGCCCCTGATATGACAACTGTGAGGCCTTCTACAGACCCATGCAGTAGGCCATCACACAAGAAGATGCAAAAATAGACAAGCAGGGAGGAGCCAAAGTGTGAAGGATGTTAAAGGTAGAGGCAAGAAACTTTCATACAATGCTGTGGGAGAAGAAAGGCCCAATGCAGTGATTCAGTGCAGAGTGCAATATGGTCAGAATGACAAGCAAGGAAGCAAGGAATGACAAAAGGAAGATGATCTTAGCACCAGTGTTTTGAATAAACCCAATCAGGATGGAAGGGGTCCCAAGAAGTCCAAAGAGAAGGGGGAAGTAGGAGTCAAGAAGAGAGACAATGAGGGCCTGGGTGAGAGTTTTAGCAATGTGGATCTTAAAATATTGTAGAGGAAGAAGTGGCAGAATTTGGATATTGCTTTGATGAGCAGGGCTAGAGAAAAGGCAGAGTCCAAGATGCCACACCAGTTAAAGTTGTGAGTGACAGAAAGGATAGTGATGTGTTTGGTGATGACAGAGAAGGGAAAGGTGGGAAAGGTTTGGGAGAGAAGACAAGAAATTCAGTTTTGTCCGTCTTAAGTTTAAAATGGCAGTGAGATGCCAGAGAACCAAGTTGAGATGTGGAATTGGTTGGACAGTGACAGTTCAGGAGCAGAGAGGAAGATTTTAGAATCATCAACATAAAGGTGGCAGTTGAAGCTCTGAGATCATCTAGAGAGAGAGGAGTTATCCAAGGACAAAACTCCAAAGCTCTGTGGACACTTTTGCAGACTGGGAGACAGGAAGATGAAGTCCCACCAAAAGAGATACTGTAGGAATGACCAAAGAGGTAGAAGCACAGTCAGGAGGATGGGATTTCAGGGAGGCGGAAGCTGTGACTAATGGCATCCAAAATAGCTGTGAGATCAAGGAGGATGAAGCTGGTGGAAAGACAATGAAATTTCTCCATATGAGGTTCTTAGAGTTTTTGGTAAGAGCAGTTTCAGAGAATTGGATAATTTTTATAGTTTTACAAAGGATGTGACCAATGGGAAAAAAATCCCAAGTTTTGAATGGGGTGGTATCAGAAAATATGCATGTCCAATTTGGCTTATAAATATGATATTGGTTTTACAGAAATAGAAGGGTTTAGATCCTTTTTTTTCTTTCCTGAAAGGTGCTTGCAGGGGTCACCTAAGTAAGTAAATGTTATATACATTTCCCATATCAATCTATGGCCCTTGTTTCTCTTCAGATGCCGTTTTCTTTCTTTTAGTGATGGATGACATAGTGCTGTTGGTAAAGGTACATATGGTATATTTAATAAGCTTCCCAAACCCACAGCTATCATACTAACGTCATAGTTCAATGCTGTCATGTCAACAGAAGGCTGACAATACAGCACGAGTTTGAATGGCCTTTTTTACTGGCTTGACAGTGATACCTTATACTAATCAAACACAATACTTAGCAACAGACCAGTTCCACTACTGCTCTTAGCTACTTCCTCCTCTGGCATCACCTAACCAATCAGTTACAATCTGATTCCCTACTGCATGTGGTTGCATACTCTGCTGTCTCCCAAAATCATCGTCATTGAGTGGGTAGGTCTCTAGTGGGGTCCCACAGGGATCGTTTCTTCTTGACCCTACGCTATTTAGCATTTTTACCAATGGCCTGGAAACAAACATAAAACCATCACTGATCAAGTTTGCAGTTTACACAAAAATTAGAGAGTGATAAACAATGGAGAGGACATATAATTGATTCAGAGCAATCTGAATCACTTGGTAAACTGCATGCAAGCAAACAATACATGTTTTAATATGGCTAAATGAAAATGCATACATCTAGGAACGAAGAATGTAGGCCATTCTTACGGGATGTGGGACTATATCCTGGAAAGCTGTGATTCTGAAAAAGATTTGTAGGTCGTGGTGAATAATAAGCTGAACATGAGCTCCCTATGTGATTCTGTGGCCAAAAGAGCTAATGCTATCCTGGGATGCATAAATGGGGGAATCTCAAGTAGGAGTAGAGAAGTTATTTTACCTCTGTATTTGACACTGGTGTGACTGCTGCTGAAATAGTGTCCAGTTCTGGTGCCCACAATTCAAGAAAGATGTTGATCAACTGGAGAGAGTTCAAAGAAGAGCCACAAGAATGATTAAAATATTAGAAAATGTACCTTCTAGTGATAAACTAAATAGATTGAGCTCCTTGAGTCTGACAAAGACAAGGGTAAGGGGTGACTTGTTTACAGTCTATAAGTATCTACACATGAAATAAATATTTAATAACGGGCTCTTCAATCTAGCAGAGAAGGGTATAACATGATCCAATGGCTGAAAGTTGAAGCTAGACATATTCAAACTGGAAATAAGGCATACATTTTTAATAATGAGGGTAATTAACCATTGGAACAATTTACCAAGAGTTGTGGTGGATTCTCTATCACTAGCAACTTTTAAATCAAGATTGAATGTTTTCCTAAAAGATCTGCTTTAGGAATTATTTGGGGGGAGTTCTATGTCCTGGGTAATACAGGGGGTCAGACTAGATGATCACAATGGTACCTTCTGGCCTTGGGATCTATGAATCCATGAAAAAGTGTGCTGTGAATGGAACCAATTGCTAAATATAAGTGGAATTTCAAAAGATGTTTGTGCAGGAAAATCTGAATCTACAGTGCCCTAAAAGGTTCAAATTTTCTTAAAACATTTCTCTAATCTCATTCCCTAAATATTAATTGATAATGTACCCATGTCATTCTCAACTCTGGAAGCTTTTAGCAATAGTTATTATATATCAGCATTTCATTGTTTCTGGATAACTCCTCTTTAGAAAAAGTAAGAACCACAATATAGTCCAAAGAGCAGAATTACAGGGAACACTATCAAACCACAGTAGAAGTCCTATGCAAATCCATTTCTGTCATAGACAACAAAAACCCAGCCATAATATATATCAGTATGAAAGAGCAATGATTTCACACTACAGAAATTAGAAGTTCCTCAGGTCCTTATTAGCAATCTGGACTAGGTGAGGGGTCTAAACTCCCTGTTAGCAATTCTCTTTAAGAATTCACAACAATGTTTTCTTCTTCTTTTTCTTCTTTGATTGTGAAGAGTTCTTTTAATATCACTGGCACTTTATTAGTGGAGTTGGTATGTATATCCTGAGTGTCCCTAGGGGCATACGATAGGCACATAATATAAACTGGATAGTACATATAAAGAATTCTGGTGCCATTAAATATATGTTGGTTTTGTGGCACCTATAAAATAATCTGAAATCAGATCTTCCCTGAAAACTGATTTCAAAAAGGGTTTTTTTAATGTCCAGAACTCTCGTCCTATAAATCTTTTTGTAGAGCAACACTGGGTCATGTGAGCACTAATCATGTTGAACACACTGTAATTAGACTGATTAATTCATAACATGACAATGACGCTATGAACATCTGAAAGTGAATGACACCACAGCTAAAGATCCCTCTGAGGTGAACATTTACAGTCTCCCCATCTCTCACTATAAGCCAGAATGATGCCCCTCTGTGTTGACTTGTAGCAGAAGAGTTGGTAATTTGCAAAATGTTTCAGCTATTTTGTGTGCAGAGGTTTGTGCTAACATTCTGCCCCAGTAACCTCTCGTGTTCTTACACCTACTTTTTCTGCTAAGTGGTCCAGGGTAAATTCTGAAACAGGGTAGTGTTACAGACTTTACAGAGACCTGCCTAAATAGGAAGGAGTGAAATAAGTGTTGGAAACACATACTGACTGGCCCACTTAATCTGACCTGTCTCCTACTGAACATCAATTGAAACTGATTGATCTAATGCCTTGCATCTGCCAAACTGTCAGTCAAGCCAGAGGGGATTTGGATGAAGACAAGGAAAGCATTGTAAAAATGACTTTTGAGATTTAGTGTACTGAGCTAGCCTTGAACTCCTAGGTACAGGGAAATCATCTTATAGGAAAGACCTTCTTTGTTGTGAAACAACTTCACCAAATGGAGGGAAATTTGCTATATGAGGAGTAAGTGGATTTTCCCTTTGATTTGTGCCTGAAATGTATGAGTGGGGAAAAAATCCAGATGTCTGCTGCATTGTGCAAACATATACATGCATTTAAATTACTTATATCATTACTTACAGATGTAATTGTGAAATATGTTCTTTTTGCATTCAAAATTAGGGACAGAACAGATGGTGAAAACTCAGTTTAAAGCAATATGTCCATTAAAATAACCCATACTGTTGGTGTGTATTATAACAATAGTAGTCTTCAATATAGCAGGGCTTTTGCAGCATTACATTATGGCAGAAAGATAGAGCGTTGTAGGAAAAAATTCAGTATGCCAGAAATTCACCCTAACAAAATGTCGCTCTTTTCCATTCAATGACTGACAGCAGTTGAGTTGACCTATGTATTTCTCCCTATATGTATTAAAAATGAATGGACAAATCTCAGAGTTCATGAATTGGCAAACCCCTCCAACAAGTTTTGAGGTTGACAGGGATCACAGAACTAGAAAAAGTTTGCAAAACTAGGAAAAAATTTCCTTCTTCTTGGGACTTTCCCCCCAAAGGAGGTTCAATTAAAAAATAATGTTTTTCAGCTACTTGTGAGGCCTGTGCACTGTATGAAGGATAAAGACACCTATCTAAGCTGGCATCACTTAATGCCCTGTACATGGTGCATGTCTACTAGGACAGATTCTGATCATATTTACCCTGGTCTAAATCCACAGTAACTTAGAATCTGGTCCACCGTATTAATTTTATTGTTAGATTTCATCTCTGTCCCTCATCCACATTCCTTTTTTATAGTTTCCCCTAACTAGAACATGATGAGCATTGGCATTCGAGTTGAATAAAACTTTTACATTCACAGCAGTCAAGTGGGTTTAAGAATGTATGAAATCTGTACATATGTATTGTTTTATATCTTTAAAATATTGCACAGATATTAGCTAATTCATCATTTCAACATCCCTGATATATATGTTGCATTATTATTCCCATTTTACAGATTTAGAAAATGAAATACTGACAGGTTAAGAGGTAAATTTTCAAAGGGGTTTTCGTGGCTCCTACAAGTGAAAGAACAGCTGAACTGTGGATCCAAACTGTCACCCAAATGATCTGATTATGAGCATAGATCAGGCCTTTAGAGGTGCCTACACTTAGATATGTGCCTGCAATTTACTTTGTGGATGCCAATTACACATACCAAAATGAGAATTGGCTCTATCCTGGCTGAAAATTTCCCTCTAACCAACTGGATCAATGACACACAACAAAGTCACTTTCAGAGATGGGAATTCCGAAGTTACTGGCTCCCAGTCTCGCAGTATTGCCAACTCTCACAATGTACGGTGATTTACTTAAAGCCCCAGCTCCAGGGGACAACAGCTTCTCAGCTTTCATCTAAAAACAAAACAAAAAAAGTAAGTTTCTAGCCCTCATGGTTTCAGAGAAAAGTTTGAGAATGTGACCTGAGTGCATCCTAAAAGTTCAAATACCAGACAGCAGATAAAAAGGACCAACTTTTTTTGTAATCTCATGATTTTTGGGGACATGACTCATCATTTTTTAACATTTGTAGTTGCCAATACTGCAATTTTGCGTTTTCAATTTTGAAATATATTTTTCTGAATCCAGTCAGATCACTATCTGCAAAGCAAAAAAGTAGAATAGCATTGTAATAACGATGAACCATCTCCCCTGACATAAAATCTAGATCACTCTGTCATATTTTGGATAAGTAATTTCCATTCTATTTTTTCTTGCACATGGGAAAGCAGTTAACAGAAACATTTACCCTTTTTGCTTATTCTGTCAGTCTTGCCATTTCCAACAATAGTGCCCAATAAATTTAATATCTGCTTTTAGTTCATTCATGCAAAGAAATAGCTGAACTTTTAAAAGAATAATTCTGGGGTTATTTGAGGCAAAGGTCTTTGAGACAGAACTGTCTTCTTTGCTCTGAGTTTGTACAGCACCTAACACAATAGGGACCTGGTCCATGATAGTGACTTCTAAATGCTACTGCAATACAAATCATAAATAATAATAATAATGGAGAGACAAGGTGGGTGAGGGAATATCTTTTATTGGTCCAACTTCTTTTGGTGAGAGAGACAAGTTTTCTTCTTTCTTCAAAGAAGAGCTCTGTGTTGCTCAAACACCTGTCTCTTTCAATAACAGAAGTTGGTCCAATAGAGGATATTCCTTCACCCACCTGTGTCTCTTTTATCATGGAACCAACATGGTTACAACAACAGTGCAAACAATGATAATGAAATGGTTACAGGGTTTTTTAAAGTTATGGGACACAATATATGTTCTCTGTCAGACCTGATGTACAGCTTTATGTGACATATATTGCAATCCCATGCAATATCTTTGGGGATCACATTGCATTAAGTTTATTTATCACTGCGGACCAAGGATTGTATGCTCCTCCAGGAACCAAATAGTGCGGGGGTGAGAAAGGTGAATCACTTAGGTTGTGAACACCAATCAGGGACCACAGGTCTCAAACCACAGTGTACAGGGCTTTTAGGAGCCAGTAAGTTCTGACCTGCCAACAGTTGCTAGAACTAGAAGCTCAACTCCGGCAAAGGACTCCAGTCCTCTGGTCTGATTGACAGAACTCTGGGGGTCCTGATTGGTTCCCTACTTCTATTCCAACCAAACACAGGAACAGAAAGTTGTCCATGCAGCTGGGTTTCCTCTGCTTAGAACTGCTTCCCTTGTGCTAGTTGCTCCTACTGCCTGACCCTTGGTAGCCTGACCCTTCCTGCCACCTGACTCTCATTTTGTCTTCTGGCCTGTCTTGGACTCTGATCTTCTGGTATCAGACCCAGCCTGGCTCCCAATTCCTGCTCTTATCACTCATGTCCCAGTTGTGACAATACCACCTGAGAGGTACCAGCCCTGGTGAGGCTTGCATATACTAGGCTTCCCAGTAATCAATAGACAAAGAAAAGGCTTTTGATTTTTTTAAAAAAGGCTGAGTTTAAACTAACTCAGGGACTTCTTTCTGATGCACCAAAGGGACAGGGTCTTTGGTATGGGGGAGAGGGGCAAACTATAACATTCATGGGAGGGTTGGAAAGACTTTGGCCTACTAGGGTGCAGTCCTTGGAGAGAAAGCAAAGGACGAGCACAGGCCTTTAGGCAGATTGGCTTGCTGGGAATATCACAGTGTGAGGCAGGGAGCTGTGCAGCCGTTGAACCTCTGGTCAAAAGGGAGTGGGACAAGTCCTGCCCAGAGACAGATGAAGGCTGGAGACCTGAGACGTGATTGGGTACTCCTAGAGTGGACCACCCTGAAACTGTTGCACTGTACACCTCCATTCTTCTGTTCATGGAGAGCTGAATTTGACCCAAAGAAGCTAGATGCGGGAGTCTGAAGATTATGGACGCCAAATTACATTTATCAGAAGCTGTTTAAATACATTTATGAGCCCCTTAGTGCTGATAGGACAGCTGGGAAGTAGGGGGTTCACAATCCCCCCCACCAACCAGACCCTCATGAAATCTGCAATGAATTTAATACTTGCAGAGGCTTTATAGCCAGTTGAGGGAAGATCGTTTCATGGCCACTGTTTTCCTGCCCTCTCTCCCATTCAAGAACCTTGAAAGACAGCCAATTAGGGACCTATAGTCTTTAGGTAGATGTCCTTTAACGTCTTAACCTTCTAAATCAAAAGAGCATTCAGAGGAAAGTCTCTAACTTTTCTGGAGTGCTTTAGTTCTCCCTTTTTTAAAACAAAACAATATTATTATTCACTTCTATAGAACTGCAAGTGATTATTTTTAAAATAGATTTAATTGCTGAAAAGTCCTTATAAAAATGAGAATATTCTCTCCCATGTGTTAAGTTGGATAAGGCAAGCAAAATCCAAGTCGGGGTAAAACTAATCACACAGTAAAATGGCCTTGATAGATCACAACTATCCAGATACATGGGATGTCCACCATCTTCTTCAGAATTGTTTAAAATGTGATGTTAATTACCAGATTAAGTCCTGTTGGTAGGAGGGGGGAAAAGGGTAAGGTAAAAGTAATGGACAAACTGTGGATGTGCTTGTTTATTAGGAGGCTCCTGATAATCAGAGGTAGGTGTAACCATATGCTACTTTTACACTGTGGTTATATTTCTCCCAGTAATAATTCTTTGTTAAATGTGAACAACAACCTTTAATTATGATTAGGGGTTTTGTATTGAAATTCCCATATACCTGTTTAATCAAAGCAGATGTTCTATCTGTGGTGCAGTTTTATTCATAATCTGTTGTTATGACAATAACAAGTTACTAACAAAATATAAAAGGAAAAACAGTATCTATCCAATATGTTCTGTTCTATGAGTTAATAAAGGTGACTATTAGGATTGGTTCTTATTACTAACTTCTTGCCCTAACAATGAGTCAGATATAATACATGTGGATGTATCATTCAGTGCTCTGCCATTCAGCATCTAATTTGATTTTTGGTCATTTTCATAACTCTTTGCACTGATGTAGTGTTTTGCATTTGAAGGTCTCAATGCAGTTTTCTAAAGGTAGGTTTTGTACCAGTATTCCCATTTGACAGATAGCTAAACTGAAGCCCAGAGAATTGAAGTGGCTTGGCCAACATCAGATAGTGAGCCAAAGGAACAGCTGGAAATATAAATTAGATTTCCTAACTCCCAGTCCAATGGTGAAATCTGGCTCCCTTTTCCAGTTGCCTGCTGTTTGGTAAATACTCAGATAGACATCTGATACAATCCTAGTCAATACAAAGCATTTTGAGCCCAGTTCTGGCTACATTACAGGAGTGTTCTCAGAACTAATAACTCTAACTTTGAAATGTGCGTAGAAGAGAAATAGTGCTACTGATGTGCTAAGTCTCATTTAATTCCCTAAAGATTTTAATTATAATTTGTTTATAAAGTGTATAGAAATCATAATTAGTTACATATAAATATCTCTTCTATCTACTAAACAAAGTAGTTAATTGACCAATAAAGTTCTTCTGGATTTACATCGGTATAACGAAGATCAGAATTTGGCCCTTACTGCCTGCATGGGTTATCCAGGGTCAAACCACTTATTTCCAGGCTCTGGTTTGGGTGTTTAATACTTGTTAAATTCTTTATTATTTAGGGATAGATTTGGGGGGCAGTAAGGGGGCATAAAGAGGCGCCTTAGTTCCCTGCACACGTTATCCATATTGCAGGTAGCACTGTGGAAGAGAGCAGCCTTCATGGAATTACATCATCTCCTTTCACACATGTGGATGTGGAGTGGCCAGGGAGAGCCCCTCTTTCTCAAATGCACTGACTCGTGTAATAAATAACAGTATTACTATCTGAGTCTCAATCTGCATTCCTGGTTTGTTCCCGGAGTAGCACAACTACACACTACCTCTTACTCATTGCTTGTGATGGAGCCCTTAATACCTAGTATTCATACGGAGCTTTTCATTTGAAGAGTTCAAAGAGCCTTACAAAGCTGGGTATCATTGTTCCTATTGTGCAGACGGGGAAATTAAGGCACAGAAAGCTTGGGGAACTTATCCAGAATACACATAAAGTCTGTGGCAGAAGACAGAATAGAACCCAGATCTCCTCACACATAGGGTACATCTATACTTCGAGCTGGAGGCTCAGGTAGACGTACATGCTCTAGCTTTGTTCCAGCTAGTACACTAAAAATACAAGTCTAGCCACCACAGTGAAAGTGGCGAGACAGGCTAGCCATCCATCACGGCTACACTTCTGCTTTTAGCTCATTAGTTCGATCAAAACTAGCACAAGTACTTCTACCTGGGCTAAAAATTACACCTCCAGCTCAAAGTGTAGCCATACATTGTGGCCCTATCCACAGGACCCTGCTGCATGCAATAGCTTTTATGCACTTATGAATCATTTCCTGAAAATGCTAATGCATGTGCAAATGCAATTATATTCTCAGGTAGATGTGCTATTAACAGTTTAGGGGTACAAGTCAAATGTACATATTTGTACATGTAGCACAGTGTGCTTTATAAGGTCCTACACTCTAGCTGCCAAAGACATTACCATGACCAATGGGCCCATTCCTTCTATCCTCACTCAGGGAAATCTCTCAGTGGCCTGAACTAGGCTGTAACTGAAAATTGAAGTCTAACGCCTGTTGACTGATATCCGATTAACATGCTTAATGAACATGATGTAGACACTACAAAAAAATTGTTCCATGAACAAATGTGTATGTTGTGGAAGAAAGGTTTATGAAGTGGCCACATTAGCATTTACAATCGTATTAGTTAACATGGGCTAAGAAACAGTTAATTGACAAGCAATATTGTTACGACACAACTGAAAAATCTAGTCTTGAAAAGAATTTAATCTGTAGCAATGTGGCCAGTGCTTAATGTATACCAAGGATGAGCCCCAACACCTCTAGGCTTGGCAGTTCACAGTCCCAGCACCTCTGGGCTTGCTGCATCAGTTATGAATGTAAAAAAATTGCTTGAATCCCAGCACCTAATTGCGTGATCCCTGGGATCTCATTCATTACAAATTAAGCACTGGATGTAGAAGCAGCAGCATTAAATGATCCCATGAGATAGCTTCACAAATACCTAGGTGATTTAGTAGTCCAAGTCCTGTTTTCAAAAGTGCCTAAGTCACTGAGGGCCAGATGTACAAACTTACTTAGGTGCCTAAAGACGTAGCTAGGTGCCCAGTGAGATTTATAATATACCTAAATTGATTAGATGCCTTGGCATATTAGGCTTCTAAAACCATGTCTACTCTAGAAAAAAGGTGTATTTTAACATGTATTAGCTAATGCATGATAAAATCCTAGTATGGACAAAACAGTGATAATTTTAACACATTAGCTGGTCAAAGTAAATGCTAGGGGGCCCTCAGTATGAAGTGGCCACATTAGCATTTACAATCATATTAGTTAACATGACCAGGTCTCAAGATGAAACCACAACAGTCTTATCTGCACTCGGATTTTAATACATATTAGTTAACACATATTAGCTATCACCTGCCAAAAACAATTCCCCCCCCTAGTTTAGGCAATGCCCAAGTGACTTGGGCACTTTCCAAAATGAGATTAGGCTCCTAAGTCACTTTGGGCCTTTTGAAACTTTTACCCATTCTCTTTCATGGGAATTTAGCCTGAGTGAGAACAGCAGTACCGGGTTCACCAACTGCCTGAGGAGGAACAGGACACCAGTGGCACTAGGATACTGAGAACTAAATCCTCACTGCACAGACATCACTATGACACATTGTTTCATCCTTACAGTAGTTAAGTGGGCTGTTGTCATGCCTTCTCTTTCAGGAATGTAAAATTGTCATATTGAAGGCTAATGTAACGTGTCAATTTATTTTATAAAGACACTGGGTAGGTTTCTAATGTGATATAGATGTTAAGTAATCTGACAAGAAAGGCATTACTATAACACAAAGATACAAATTTTCTGCCATATTAGTACTTTTTATATTGTAATAAAAACATATTGTGCTTGAGAAGTTTGTATCAAATCTGCAAACCTTGTGCTTTGGTTTCATCCAATTTGTAAAATTTGTTTCAATCTGATTTCCATTCCACACTGCATTTGCTGCCATCCAGAACAATGGTTGGGTACACTTAATTGGTCTGTTGCCTTTGATGGCTTGGCTTTATCATTTCAAAGAGACAGACAAAACTCCCAACTGAGCAAACGATACTATTTTTTCTCATTTCTAAAACTGCTTTCAGTTTAAAAAATTAGAAAAAAGATGGGAAAATAAGCACCACGCAAAGTATTTATCCCTCATCAGAACTAAATACAGGATGGTAAGTGTGATGCTTTCTTGGAGGGCCCAGGACTCTGAGTCACCCCCCTGCCTCCAGTGAGAAGAAGATTTGCTTGGGCTTAACTGGGTGTCAGATCCCTGACACCACCTGTCTGTCACCTACCCCCACAATCTCCTCCGGGCTCTTCCAGCCCTTACTTTGCCTTGCAGATTAACCACACATGCACCCCAAGCCCCCTTGAAGCGTTCCTCTGCAGTATCCAGCTCTTAACCACTGGATGCTCACAGAAATTACCAGGTAAGATGTCCCCAGAGGAACAGTGCAGACACCACATTGTTCTGTTCAACTGAGGATCAGCTCCAATATAACATCACAGCACTGAGATATATTTATAGCGAAAACAATCATCAGTTTATAGTCAAAGGCTAAGACTTAGAGACAGTGAGTAGGGGCAACAATGGAAATGGAAATGGTTACATATAAAACAAAAAGTATAACACACGTCCTACAGTCTGAACTCAATGTTAGCAGGTTAAAACCCTTGCCTAAAGTAATCTCCAGGGTCTCCAACAAACATGTCTGGAATCCCCCTTTTATGAATGCAAAAAACGGTGTCCTCAGTGAAGGATAAAAGGATAGAAAGATTTTCCCTTCTTCTTGTATCCCCAACATTCATTGTTTTGTCCCCCGAGCCAGGATGACCCTTGTGGTTTATTCTGGGTGTGCTGGGTCCATGTGTCTTTCACATCCTCAGGTTGACATCATATGCAAACAAACTTCCATTGCATTGGCTTACAATGCTTATTTTACATGTGAATCAAGGCAGACAGGTGAACATACATCCTTTGTCTGGTCAAAACCTGCTTCTGAAACCTGCTTTGATTTAGACTTTAACACCTATTTTCCAGTGTATACACACAATTCCTTAAACATCACCCATACATACATCTCGCAACAATTATGAAGATCAGTCGGACATAAGATTTTATTAGAACCTCACCTGGCCCTCTTTGGATAAATGCTATGAAAGCCATGTGTTGGGTATGATGAGTTTGTCAAGCCTGTCAGGAGTTACTGTTACAGAACTGTGGACCCTGTGCCAGTTGGCATTGAGGGATTCTTAGGGTCACAATAAAGCTTACATTTGCTTTTATCCTCAGAGAACTGAGCATTTACCACAGCAAGAAGAGCCCCGTTATAAGTTCGTGGCAGAAATAACCAACACAAGTGATGGTTAGTTCAGGAGCCAAGGAATTCATGTTTATTCAATAAGCTAACATAACAGGAGAAAGGCTTCCTTCACAAAATGGGCCCAATCCTGCACTCATTGAATTCTTTGGAAGACCTCCCATTGAATTCAAGAAGAGTAGAGTTGAGGGCTTTGTCTAAGGGCTCATCTATACAAAGAGGTTGTGTTGATTTAACTTAAACTGGTGCAACACTGTGTTTGGACACTCATTTATCAGTTTAAACCTGCCGTATATCAGTTTAGCTTGAACCTGTGGTGCAATTAATATAACATGATTTAATCCAATTGAAGCATGCATGTGGATTGGTTTAACTCCTTCAGCCTAAAATCACACCTTTAGATATATTAGTGCAACTTTGTATGTAGACCAGGCCTAAGATGTGGCTGCCTACAGCCCAAAAGCCAAATATAAAAAGATATGGCTAGTAACAACCAAAATTCAAAGTGGGATTGGAATAAGGAGAACACCCATCAGTTCTCCTCAAGCTTTCAAACTCCCTGAGCCCATCTTTTACTAGAGCTGGTTGAATATTTTCAAATTAAATATAATTTATATTTTTTTTTTGGTGAAAAAATTTCATTCTCTCCCCCACCAAAAAAATCAGAAAACAAAACAACGTAGCTGTTTTTCCAGTTTTTGTTTCTTTGGGGTATTGTTCTTCCTTCACTCTCCTCTTTCCTTCCCTTCCTGTCTCCCCCTTTTTCAGTAACAAAACGGGAAAGAGAAATAAGGTTAAAGGTGGGGAAAGAGTGCAAAGAGGAGAAAGAAACCAAAAAAAGAGCAAGTGAAAAACTAGTAATAACAAAATTGTTTTCATTTTGAAACCTGCCAAATGGAAATGACTTCAACATTTTCAAAATTTTTAATGAAAAACCTCTTTTATTTTTTGATCAGCTCTACTGCTCTTTACACTGTCCCAGATGACCTGGTACTTTCTGCCAATTAGGCCCACCGACATGCCCCCACAGATTTCTGTTAACCAAAAATACAATTTGCTTCTAGCTAGTGTGTAGCCATGGGGTTGGGTAGCTGGCTGCATCTCCCTGAAGTCCTGAGACCATTTGTATTCAGTTTCATAGAACAGGGATTTAATCATCGGCATACTATATACAATAAACAGGGGCTGCATTCACCCCATCACCAACTTTTTGCTTCAGATTATAAGCATCTTATGAAACCATAGTTGGTAACAGTCCTAACCAGGGATCCTTTCCTCCCCTCCACGTAGAAACTATTACTAATTTAGACCTGAAACACAAGACCCCCTCAGTAGAAATATTGTGAAGTCAAAATAAATAAAAAAGAAAAAGTAGAAAGGAGTCAAGCAGGCAATTATTTGTAATAGAAAAAACTATTGATTTTTCTTTTGATACATAGTCTAAATTATCCCTCAAGAAAAGTAGTAATGCATCTTTAAACAGATTTATTGGTGCTAGCTGTAAAAAAGTGTGTTATTTAACTTCAGTGCTATCACATTTTTCTGTTTTTATTTGATATAGAGATAGACCATTAAGACAGACACTGGACAGGTTTGATTCAGGGATCAGAAAGGTTCCAAGGCTGAAGTACTCAAGAACATTTCAAAAAGTAATAAGGTTCTATGAATAAAAAAAAATCCTAACATTTCTCTTTTTATGGAGAAATTACTCAGATGCCAGTAAAACATGCTTTTCAGAACTAAAATGGCCTTACACGTTTACAATAAATTCATAAGCTTCACTGGATGGTAAGATCTCACAGCAGTGGACCCCTAAGTGCAATTTTCATAGATTCCAAGGCCCAGAAGGGACCACTGTGATCATCTAGTCTGATCTCCTGTATAACACAGGCCATAAAACCTCCCCAAAATAATTTCTAGAGCAGATTTTAGAAAAACATCCAGTCTTGATTTAAAAATTGTCAGCGATGGAGAATCCACCATGACTCTTGGTAAGTTGATCCAACGGTTAATTACTCCCTCTCTTTAAAAAAAATGTGCCTTATTTCCACTCTTAATTTGTCTAACTTCAACTTCCAATCATTGGATTGTGTTATGCCATTCTCTTCTAGACTGAACAGCCCATTTTAAAATGTGGTCCTTGTGTAGGTACTTACAGACTGTAATCAAGTCACCCTTTAACTTTCTTTTTGTTAACCTAAATACTTTCATCTCCGTGAGTCTATGATTGTAAGGCATGCTTTCTAATCTTTTAATCATTCTCATATCTCTTCTTTGAACCCTCTCCAATTTTTGTCACTTTATAAAATAATTCATGTTCAATATTCTGTACTGATCTCTATCTATTGACCTGCTGGCTCTATCTTTGGTTTTTCTAGGATACTGATAACAATTAAACTGAAAAATGTAGTATCTGAACGAATGTATGCAATAAGCAAAAATGGATATAATATTCTGTGGGATAACCATTCAGTTCTAAGGATGAATGGCAAAATAAAAGCAGCAGCAGCAGCTAGCAATTGCAGCAATGAAAATGCCGACATTTGAAAGTACGCAGGTATTAGACTTATTTAAAAGCTGCCCACAAGTATTAGCCTCTGTAGCAGATGTTTGCAAGTTCCTGCTGCACTGCTGCAATCTGGGGCAGGAATAAAGAAGAGCACTCGGGAAAGTTTATCATAACAGGAGGGTGAAGCTCACCAGATCCCATGGTTGGTGAGTCATCCTGGGTGTTGAAGTCATGTGATGATATGATATTGCATCATTTTGTGAAATGGGACCTGGCACAGGGAATAGAATGGGAACAAGTAAATGACTGCATCTGAAAACAGTCTATGACTGCAAGCAAGACTGCAACCAGCCAAACATAAGAGAGTCTTTGTGTGTGCATGTGTCTATGCATATGGTGCAAAGAGTGTAGAACTACGGAGGGAAACATCCTTTGTGTTTCCAGCCACCCTACCCTGCCACACATCCCATTATTGAGGGCTGTGAGGGGGGTACTGACAGGGCCATTGTGGCTACAGGAGGGAGGTGGTAGGGAGTTGGATGCTGCAGGCTCTCCTCCTTTCTCCCTCTGGATGGGAGGGGGAAGAAGCAGGGGACAAAAAGTGGTCCTACATCCAATGGACCTGGTACCTGGAAGACTTCTCCTGAGTAAAGGGATCCTTATGTGTTGAAGACCCATGCTAGGACTGTGCCACCTCCACACTGTGAGGTAGAGCTAGGGGAAAAGGGAGGCTGTGGTGTTTCCATGTCCAGGCAACCCTTGGCTACAATAATGTCCTTTTGGGCAACACTGGGGATATTGACCGCTGGTACAAGCTACGTTAGTCCTGGGGGAACAAAAAAGTCACCTTGTGTTCTACACGTCACCATCCTCAGCCGTACCAAGCATTCCTCAATCACAAATGAGGATCTGGCCCCAGATTTTCTCCCTTTCCTCTTAGCCTCATCGATTTGTTTACTCCCCAGGTCATATCTTTGTCTGCCCCATCATCTCTCTCTTATGCTCCAAAACTATCTTACTGCTTTCAGGTCTCTCTCTCTCTCACACACACACAAACTTTGATCTCTCCCCTCCATGGGCAAATCACCCTCTCTGATTCTTTTCTCCTAGCTCACAGCCCCATTTTGCCTCTCTCTTGTGGAACCTCCAGATTGATTTCCCCCTTGTTCTCGTCCTCCCACTCCCTCAGGTTTTCCCATTATCTACTCAAGACCCCACTCTCATTACCAAAGCTCCCATTAGCGAGAACTAGGTGAATCTGCAGCCTTCACAAATACTGTGTTGTTGTGAATACTTCCCTTATTGTGCCTGTCTAAAATCTAGTTTATACAGGTGGCAGAATGAAGTGTGCCATCTCATAATTAGTCCCACATGCATTGCAGGCAATTTATCATCAAAACAATCAGCAGTCACCTTTTTAGTCAGTGAATATCAAAGAATATCAAAAATTGAAGGAAGGAGAATAACACATTTTTTTTTAAAGTTCCATTTCTATATAAAAATATCATTTTCATTTAAATGCTCTGGCTAGCCCTAGTGACTCCATAACAAACATTGTCTCCTAGCCTTCACAGTTTTTTCTTTCTTTTATTTAAAAAACACCTGGAATTCTTTTTTTTAGCTGGACTTTTAAAAAAATGTATTTATTTAATAAACTGCTTTGGTGACAAGAATGAGCACAACCATACTATTTCAGCTGGGATTTTTTTTTTTTAACCTGAATGTCAAAGTTGCTAGTTTTAGTGATGATGAGACGAATTATCCCCATTTTGTGCAAGAAAATGTGCAGGGCAAAGATCTGTATCCAAACATGCACCCAAATAGGCATGTGAAAAATGCTCTGTGCTAACAAGACAATCTCTGAGCACTGTAGCTGAATAAAGTCAGAGCCCTATTTATTATGCATCCCCACTGCAACACTTACAATTTTGATGGTGAAATTCAGCAACTCATGAAAACAACAGGGTGCCACCTAGCTATCTAGGAATTGCTGTAAAGGCAACTCAGGACCAGCCAGGGCAGAGAAATGAACAAGTGTTCAGTGATAGTAGAAGGCCTTGTGGACAGGAGCAGGAATGGCCACCTCTGCTTAATGGTGTGAGAGGGTCAAGGCTCCTCATTCTGTCCATAGCGAATTGAGTGTTCTACATTCAGGAGAGCATAAAATGCTGTATCCTTCTCCTGCATGGCTGTGCAATGTGTGTGTGGGTGTGGGGGGAGGGGCAGATTCCTAGTCGACTCTTCCCCCATGTTGTTTGTGCCTGGCCCTGTACAATGCACAAATCTTGCCTACTATATGAGGAGTATTTGATGCTCCTTGATATTTCTCTGAGTCTTGTAATATCCCCCAGTTTAGGACTAGACTGTGTGCAGCCCTTGCCTGACTGTGGCGATATAAACAAGAAGCATTCCCCCCATATCACTGCTCAAGGACTGTGCACAG
The DNA here is from genome assembly GCF_002925995.2 of Terrapene triunguis. Taxonomy (NCBI): domain Eukaryota; kingdom Metazoa; phylum Chordata; order Testudines; family Emydidae; genus Terrapene; species Terrapene triunguis. The sequence continues at coordinate 16,407,993 of NW_020664409.1, forward strand.
CAGCACTCCCTGTGCTCTGCGAATGAGGCACAATCTCTCTAAGTCTCCTGATCCTAGAGCGGTGTGGCTGACACACACACACACACACACACACACACACACACACACAGCGCTATTGCTTAAAACATCACCCTGCCTTTAATTTTGTTTCCACCATCTGTTGCAAAATCATCATTATAGTCTATGAGTCAAAGTGCGTTTACTTTTAAAACAAACGATATGTCAATAAGAGGAATGGACTAATGCTAACTTCTGTTACCACAGACATGCCTGGAGATGAAGAGTGTTTGATCTATTACTACTTCTTCAGGGCAACTTTCCTCTCCAAGAAGGGTTTGTATCACTGTGTTCTCTATATCCTCTGCTTCCATTCGATCAACGTTCCTTTTGTTTTAGAAGCTCTTCAGTTAAATTAATATAGTGATCAACAGCAGAGAACTGAGTTCAGGCTGGGTTTAGACAATAAATCTAGATTGAAATGAGAAATGACACAAATGGAGTCCAGCCTTTGAGGTGAAATTTCACAACAGGTAGATAGGCGAAGGTCATGTTATTTTAGCCAGAATATACCATGACCTTTCCTGATCATTTTTAAAACAGTACAATGTTTTATTACTGTGATGTTGAACATCAATTGGAATTATCATTTATTCCCTAAGGGTAAATGTAAACTCCCTATCCTAGTAATAGTTCATGAAACATTAAAGGCATACACAGCACTCCCACTGCACTCAATGGAAGTCACCTGCATAAATCCTAGGGCTGCATTTACCCCATAAGGCTGTACCCTGACATAGGAAATGGCATTCACAAAATAAATACCGCATAACTTCACTAATTTACATTTCACCACCCCACATACTTTATAATCTGCATAAAAAATTGGTAGTCTTTCTTTACCCCCCTGAGATGTAGCTGAGATGTAGTAACCGAGGTCTCATATTACTACATTTCCATTATTTATACATCAACTACATTTCATTTACTAGTACAGTTTACTGTGAAGTACTACTGATAATTAAAACTATGGACAAAACAAATGAACAGAGCAAATTTTGCAGTATCCTTGGTTATTTGTTGTTGGTTTTTTTAACTATGTTTTGTTCACTTTAGGCCCTGAAATTCTCATTTGAAATGAATTAGGACACAGGCTCTGAAACCCCAACCACACAGGGATAAACTGTGACTTTGGGCACTGCCCTGAGCAAGAGATGGTACCTAAACTGCCCCACTCCTAGAGTACCTCTAAGGTGATGTTTCATCTACGCTATGAGCTAGAGGTGTGATTCCCCTGCTCGGGTACACAGACTCATTCTAGCATGAGTGTATTTAGCAGTGTAGCCATGGTAGCATGGGCGGTGTCAGTGGAGGCATAACTGAGCCGTGCCGAGTACATACCTACAAGTTTCAGGAGAGCTTGTGGTTGGCCCAGCTCAGTCATGCCTCTGCTGCGGTTGCCAGTGCTACTGTGGTAACAGTGCTATTTATACTTGTACTAGCTCGGTGAGAGCTAACACAAGTGCATTTACACAAGCAGGAGAATCACATCCCTAGCTCATAGTGTAGACATGAGACACTATAAATTAAAGTATGGCTACATTACACTAAAAAACCCATGGCACCAAGTTTCAGAGCCTGAGTCAGCTGACTCAAGCTCTAGGGCTCAGGCTGCAGGGCAAAAAAATAACAGTATAGACGTTTGTATGCAAGCTGGAGCCTGGACTCTGAGACCCTCCCCCATTGTGGGATCTTAGAGCCCGGACTCTAGACCGAGCATCTACATTGCAATTTTATAACCCCATGAGCCAGAATCAGCTGATTGGCAGCCATGACATGGGTCTTTTATTGCAGTGTAGACATACCCTCAGAGAGACACCAAGAGTCACATTGCCTCCTCTGGTAACTTTTGCTACAGAGGAGTAGTAATTTACTGAGTTCTGTCCCTGTCCTTCATGCTCCTACACTAGCCCAACCACTGTGGCTTGTGAGTAAAGCTAAGACCCAATCCATACCTGGCCTTCTCTACCCATTATCCATCCACCTTTTACTGAGAGAGAGACAGCGGGGAAGTATTTTCCCTTACTCATGTGTGCAAGGACTCAAGGGCTAGCTAGCCAAAATAGGGGCAGAACAGGATTTCTTATGCTCTTTTACATCGTTACATGGGCACATAATCCAAAGCAATGAATCCCACCCTGGGCACATTGTCCTTGCTTCTGAAAGACCCGTGAGAGCTGTCCCTTTTTACATTTCAGCACCCCTTGTATAGCTTGTTATGCCAATAAAGAATTACTGAATTGAAGGAATGAAGGATAAGGCCCCAAATTCAGAACTCACTCTGAAAGAAATGATCAAGCAGTCAAGAAGATGGGTGGATCCCCTATTGTTTTCACTCTGGCACTAGTGGGCTGTTCACATTAGAAGCAGCACTATTTCACCAATGTCATCACTTAACAATATAATATGACAGCATCTATGGAACCGATTAGCATAAATCAACATAATACCCACTTTGCAGCATTAGTATTGAAAACTTTCATCTTGAAATCGTAGGGGGGAAAAAGATAATATATGATGAATTGTGATGAATTTGCTGGAATGTTTCCAGATGTGTGTGTGTGTGTGTGTGTATAAAACACACATGCACACACATGCATGCTTTAATAATGGTAAGCACATGTGCATACTGCCTTAGCCACACAGTCTCTGTTGTACACTTCCATAATAACACACATGAAATTTTCTGTGATCTTTTATTGGATTAAAAAACAACTTTACAAGAGCTACCATCCAGGCATTAGTGGTGTTCATTTTGATTTCAAAGCACATCAACAAGTCTCCCAATGCCCAAAGGGTCATCATGCATGGAGTCACACAAATAGAGATGGCTTAAAAAATAACTCAAGGTCATTCAGAGTCAGACCCCTAGGTTTGAATTACAGATAAATACATTTCAGAGTGCAAACTTTGGATATAAGGTAGAGGGGAGAACAACCATACATGGCACTTCCATCAATTTTGATAGAGCAGTTTCAGTTTTCAGTGTAATAATTCAAAAAAGTCTTGTAGCTTTCTGACAACACTAAACACTCTTTCCCTCCCTCCTCCTTCTCCTTCTCCATCCTTCTCTCCAGTTCTCCATACACACATTCTGGATTCTTAGCTTTTCAAAAACAGGATCTCTTCTCAAACTCTCCATAATTTGACTGAGTTATAAATCATTTGTTTGTGGCATTTTGAAGCATTTGGATTTACTACATGTCTTGTGCTTATGCAAAGGAGAATAAAACAAAAGAACCTGTTTTGATCCAGTGCTCTTCCAAATTCTACATGCAAGATACCACTTTCTAATACAAGTCTGTTTGGATTAAAAATAGTGGAACATAAAAACACAGAGCAAGATTGTGCCTGCCTCTCGAAGGGTGTGCAAACTGCAAATGTAGGGTGTGGACATGAGAAGCCTTTTCCACCTTTGCCCCATGCAGTGGCTGCGCACAACAGCAGTCTTTGTACTCTCCTAAGTACAAGGCCTACAAGAGCTACTGCTGCTGACTTGGTCAGAAGAGGCAAAGTGATGTCCCCAGTCCAGGCTGGCTTTAGTGTGGGTTCATGGGTTACACTCACAGAAATAATGAAACCAAAGGTGTCAAACCTCATGACGGAAAGGATGCCAGTCCAAACCAAGTGACACTGCAACCCCTTGTGGCAAATCGCAATGTCCAGAGTATGGAGTCAGGTCCCGCTCCACGGTACAGGAGTCACCACTTCAGGGTGAGTGTGGGGCCAGGCTCACCCTCTAACGGCTCACCCTCTAACAGCCCTCTTCCCCCACCCCAGTCTCCCCTCCACACTGGGCCAGGACTAGGATTGCAATGCTGGTGTAGAGTGCTGCTGCGGGTGGTCGATGCCCCCCTTTACAATTTAAAGTCATGTCCAAGACGAATCTACTGAAGGGCATCCACTGAATCGGGAGGCTACATCTGTCCCTGCCACAGTCCCCTTTCTTGCCCAGTCAGCAAAGATGACAAAATGCAGAAGGGACCAGATACTGTGCTTTCCCCCAGGATGGCCCATTGCTCACTCTCCTCCTGTGTACTGCACAACTTCAGGAAACAGAACACTTATTTCAGATATTACCATCCTGCCACGGGTTTTCACTTGGGCAATCCACTTCTGCACTGTCCCCTTAAACACAGTAGTGCTCTTTATCTAAAGGACCTCAACTTGGCCTGTAAATTTGTTTGTATGCATAGCTTTTTATGTGTTTCTAAAAATCCAGAATTTCATGCATATAGACAAATTTCATTTTTCCTGGGCACAAATGATTGTGAGTTCATAATTATGAGGGCCAGTTCATCAGCCAGTTTTTAAAATCTGCCCATCACTTTATGTTTTCTAGGTACCAGGTACCTGAACCAAATCAATTCTGTATATTTTCAATTGTATATGCCCTCCTCTATCTTATTCTTTTCTAGGTGATCTCATGATATTTCCAGAATCATGAAAACAAATGGTGCTGGGATTCCATTTTTAAATCCCGTTTCTGCAAAATTCTTAACCCCAAAATTCTTAACAATTTCAATAAGTATCTGAAATTTGGAGAACTTATCAGAAATGAACCCCAGATCCCATCATTGCTCACCACTTCCTATGGAAACTATGGTGAAACTTGCATTGGACTCAAGGAGTTTGACCTAAGTAAGGACTGAAGGAGTGAGCTGTATGTGGTGCTCCATTAATAGCACAGAACTAAAAGATATTACTAAGGGCCCAGTTTAATTTTTTAATGTATCACACACTGTGAAACCTACCACAATGTCAAGGAAAATGGACATTTTAAATATTGTCTTGAAGCCAAAACTGTGGTTGTGTTGAAGAACGTTTCCAATGGATAAGCCTAAGTGGAACTCCCTTTATTTAGTCTTTTCTACTAACTAAAACTTCCCACTCTCTTTATCTTCATCCATCCCTCTCTTCATCAATTGTATCACTGGAGAGTTCTGAGTACCTCATTCTTGCTTTCAACAAACCAATGGGGAACTCAACTGCTTTCTCTATAGGCCAAAGTTTGCCTCCAGTCACACCTGTGCAAATCTGCTAAAGTCAAGGAGGCTGCAATAAGGGCAGAATTTGGTCTTACATGTCAATATCATTGTTACTCAAAGGCTTCTTTCTGAACAGTGTTGCCCCTAGTGCTAGCACTGTAAGAAGGTGATTATGCAGCAAAGCTACCCCTATGTCATCATGGCCCACCACATATATATATTTGTGGAACAGATAGGTTAAAGCAGTCCTTCAGCTTAGGACCTGAAATAAATTAGTTTGCAAATTCTTTAAAATAACTATTTTAATCATTTAAAAAGTCACATTTGATTGTAAGATTTGCTGAGCCTGAGCGGATGTGATCAATAATTTATATACTATTGGCTAACAAGTAGAGAAAACAAAAATAATGGCATTAGTTCCAGGATATATGCAGCTGTCCCATGAAAGTAAATATATTAATACATCCCTGTCGTGTTTTATGACTCTACATAAATATCAAAATAGGCTCATAACTTGAAAATAGAGCATGCATATTCTAAAATCACCACTCACATCACTTGAGTTTATCCAGTTAAATCTTCTTGCTAATGACATTCTGCAGGCAATTGTTATCCTGCTCACAAGGCAAAGCACACATCTTTCTGTGGAATGCCCAAGCTATGGAATCAGACATTAAATGCAGTCCTGCTATAACAGATTCAGAAGGGGAGGAGAAAAGGAGAGTCATCACAGGCACCAGGTGTAACACAATCCCTGCAGTGTACAGTGGGGGGGACATAGATGAAGCAATTTATCATGTTAGAACATCATGACATTGGCATATTATTCTGCCTCCCATTGCATTCTGGGCCCTAATTCCATTCTTCACCTGAGCATCAATATCTTCACCAAGAGGCACTCGCTCTCTCTACCTTACTGGATAAAAAGGCACGTACGGAGAAAGTTATTTTTGCATACTGTGCTGAGCTAACATAATATCTTTGTCACTGGAGACTAGGTAGCATCCATTATGGGGCCACATTGCAGAGTCAGGTTGAAAAAGAAATGCCTTCATCAGGTATGTTTGAATTGAAACCTCCTGACAGTACCTTTTCTAGAGGTAACAGTATGTGAGTTACCAGAGATAATTAGAAGACTGAACTGAATGTGTTAGGTGGATGAACAGCACTGAAGCCTATAGTACCTAGATATCAAATGTTCAGCAGCCTCACTGGAGCAAAATGCCACAACATTTCCTGAAGACAACACAGCAACATAATCAATTAATGTCACTTCTGGCAGAAATGACATAAGCAGGAATGATAGAAATTGGTCAAAACTACATTTGTGGTGGAGATCTGCAAAAAATGTCTTTCTTCTTTTGTGTTTCTTTGAAATGTTCCCTGAATTTCCTTAGATAATCTACTGAGGCAAACTGGAAACCAGACATCCAGGGGTTTCCAAATGTTTGTTTCTCAATAGATTTAATCATAATAAAGAAACCACCGGGGACAGCTTTTGGGGAGAAAAAAATCCAGGGACCTCATTTTCCTCTACCTTGTATACTATTTTGCACAGGTGTAAATGACTACACAAGGTGCAAGGTGACGCAGACTCAGGCTCACAGTCTTCAGTTTTCCACTGCCTTATCACTACGTGATAATTGATACAGTAAGTCCTAATGTAAACAAAGTATACATTGTTCTTCCTCCTCTTATCCCATCAACTGAGGTCAGTTGCATCCACCATATTTGTCAGCCCGAGGCAGCACCGAGGTTCACCTGCTTTCTGTCTTCTTTGATGCAGTCCATCCAGCATTTTCTCAGCTTTCCTTGAGGTCTCTTTCCTACTACTCTCTCCTGCTATGCTACCTTAACCAAGTCCCCTTCATAGACTTTAGATAATCATGATGGTCCCTTCTGACCTTAGTCTGATCTCCTGCACAATGCAGGCCACCCACTCCTCAAATAGACCCCAACACCTGGCTGAATTAGTGAAGTCCTCCAATCATGATTTAAAAGCTTCAAGTTACAGAGAATCCACCATTTACACTACTTTGAACATGCGACTGACCTGTGCCCCATGCTGCAGAGGAAGTAAAAAACAAAAAACAAAAACAAAAAACCCAGGCTCTCTGCCAATCTGACCCAGGGGAAAATTCCTTCCTGGCCCTAAATATGGTGATCAGTTAGACCCTGAGCATGTGGGCAAGACCCACCAGCCAGACACCTAGGAAAGGATTCTCTTTAGTAACTCAGAGCCCTCCCCCTCTAGTGTCCTATCACCAGCCATTGGAGCTATTTGCTGCTAGCAGTGGCAGATCAGCTACATGCCATTGTAAGCAGTCTCATCATACCATTCCCTCCATAAACTTATCAAGCTCAGTCTTGAAGCCAGTTAGGTTTTTTGCCCCCACTGCTCCCTTAGAAGGCTGTTCCAGAACTTCACTCCTCTGATGGTTAGAAACCTTCATCTAATTTCAAGCCTAAACTTGTTGATGGCCAGTTTATATTCATTTGTTCTTGTGTCCACATTGGCGCTTAACTTAAATAACTCCTCTCCCTCCCTGGTATTTATCCCTCTGATGTATTTATACAGTGCAATCATATCTCCCCTCAGACATCTTTTAGTTAGGTTAAACAAGCAAGCTTTTTGAGTCTCCTCCATAAGGTAGGATTTCCATTAATTCATCTTCATGTATCCAAAACAGTAAACACTCACTTTCTGGATTTTGACTTCCATCCTAACACGTTCATTTCAAAATCTGTCTCTTTGTGTAACTCCTCTTGTGGAGTGAAGACGTTTCATCTCAAATACCTATAGGCATTGAACCTGCAGTCACTTTATCATCCATGCTTCTGCACCATAAAGCACTACAGGTTGTACCATTGTTCTATACAGCTGGGCTTTCTGTCTCAGTGGCATACACTTATCTGAAATGTTATTCCACACTCTTCTAGCACTCCCCATTCGGAACTGTACCTCACTTTCAAATTCACCATCTTCTGTGACCAGACACCAAGGTACTCGTCAGTCTGCTTTTGTCTCACTCCATTAATCTCTATGTCCAATTTCCCTGTGGCACCGCTACTGACCCAGATGACTTCAGTGTCAGCCATGCTCATTTTCATCCCAGGACAGCTTACCCGATCATACCACTGGTTTACTAGTTCCTCTACATCTTCTTTTGAGGATGTCCTTATTGCTATATCCTCTGCATGTAGCAGCTTCTGACTGTTTCCCATTGGGACCTTCCTGCTGACATAGTCCATGAATATGATAAACAGCAGCAGACTTTGGGCTGGCCCCTGGTGCTTAACTACAATAAAGTACCCATTATTATCCAGTAATTAGTTGTTCTTTTGTGTCAGGAAATTAGATATATAGACACAGAGAGAGAGAGAGAGAGAGAGAGAGAGTATAAAATCCGGTCTCCATTGAAGTCAATGACAAAATTCCCATTGACATCAATGAAGCTAGAATTTCATCCCAAGTGTTTACACACACCGATATACATATTATATACAAATCTTATCCATATGGTTCACAACCATTTAGGTACTCCTAATTCTGAAGAAAGAACACCACATGGCAGATGATAGGCCCATTTGTTAATGCGCTTCTGGAAGGTTCTCAGATACCAAGGTACTGGACATGAAGAGAATGTGGGTTTTCAGAGATCTGGTGAAGCAAAAGGTCACATATGCAACCTACCTAACTTCCTTTCTAAAAAGACACATGGTGTCATTCTGAATGGTGCTATGGCTACTAAGAGTAGTAGTATATCACATCTGTATCTTATACTACTACTTCGCACTTGGAGAACATCTTGCATCTGAAGATCTCAAAGCACTTTACAAATGTTAATTAATGAATCCTTACAACACTTCTTGAAGCAAGGGAAGTACTGTAGTATTATTCCCATTTTCCAGAGTGGGGAAATGATGTACAGAAGGCTAAGTGAGTTGCCCAAGGTAACACAGGAAGATTACAGCACAGCCAGAAAAAGAATCCAGATCTCGACTCCCAATCCTATGTTTTACCCACAACTATTTCTCACTACAGAGAAAGAAAAACATGTAAGTTAGACACAGTAATTGTCCCCTTTTCTATAACATTTATGAGTAGACTCAATGTTTTAATATTCTCTAATATATTTATTTCATAAAAACTTTCATTTCTATAAATGCTTTCCCCCTCTTTTTTGCTTTTCCCCATATCCTGTATATACCAACAGGGGCCAACTTTATTTCAGTATTGACTTTTATTTTGATGAATATGCTTCTATTTCATTTATTCGTTATTTGTTCAGAAACTACATAGTATTTTTATATTGTTTCCCACTTCCTTTTTTATTAAACTTTTTTATTTGATTTTTCAGAAATAAACCAGTTCAGAGACAAAGAAAAGAGAGAGAAAAATGTTGGCCCTGAATCTCCACTGAGTTGAACCTTCTAAGAGCTCTGATCCACAGCCCACTGAAGTCAGTGGAAAGACTCCAATTGGCTGAATAGGATTTGGTTCAGGCTTTAGTCATTCCACTTTTGAAAAATGAGTGCAAAGGAACCCCACATCAGAATGTGCCTTTTTGAATTTTGAAGGTGCAAAGCAATGGTGAATTAGGCCCTTTGATTCTAAAAAGGCTAAACTTACCAAACTGGCAAAACAAAAGCATTGAACCAACAACTGCATTTAAATGACCCATGTCACTCATTTATAATTGAATCCGTTTACTTAGTGACACCACAGACCCCCTCAAACTTTGCTCTATTTGTTTAGTGTGTCAAGAAAAAGTCATGATGTATTAATTCAGTTGACCCCTTTATTTCAAGTGCACATAACTTCCTGAAACAAACTTCTCTGAAGTTTTCCATTCTTGGTTTCTTTCATATATATATTATATTAAATTATATATATTAAAAACAAACTTTCCTCAAATATTCATAACAACGCTCGGCAATTAACTTTGGGCAGCAATATCTTTACCACAGCCAGCAGCAGGATGGTTCCACCAATGCCACATTAGAAATTTACTCTTACCAGAGGAAAAGGAGAGCAAAAGAAGAATGAATCTTTTCCCAGAGCCAAAAGAGTAAAGCCAGGTCCAGGAGTGGTTAACTGTGTTATAAGCAGTTCCCATGATCTTCAAGCAACTGAACAACAAACAGCAGAGACAGATCCTGAATTTTCCCAACTGTTGCAATTCTTTTTGCTCTCTCCTTCCTTTTCTGTTTGTCTTGTTTTGTCTTAAGAGGAAACAGGTTTGGACTTTAAAGAGCTAAGTGCTGTCACCAAAACTTAGCCTCTCTTTTCAAAGTTGCCCTGCCGCCTTAACAGCTCATTAGCCTTACCAGTTATTGTTATTTACTTGTATTTTGGTAGCACTTAGAAACCCCAGTTGTGACTAAGGTCCCAGTGTGCTAGGCACACACAGCAAGAAAGTCTCTGTGCTGAAGAATGTACAATTGTGCTAGATGAGACAGGCAAAGTGTGAGAGGGGAAACAAAGAGACTTGCCCAACTTTGCTCAGCAGGTCAGAGGCTAGGAATCAAAAACAGGTCCTCCAACACCCAGTGCAGTGCTAGCTCTTGTCCCTTTAAGGATCCTTCTGGCTCTTGCCTCTTTAAAGAGCCAAGATCATTATTCCTGGCTTAAGGCACAATGCTGCTTCCCGGAGCCTGCAGGCTGTCACTCTATCCCCTACCATTCTATCTTGTTCTGCTTCAGAAGCTACTGTCCCCTGCTTCTCTGGACCCTATTCCGGCCACTCTGCAAATGAACTGAGTTAGCTTCTGACTTGAAACTGGCTACGTCTACGCCACAATCAGGAGATATGATTGACATACCTGAGGAAGCTTTGATCTAGCTAACTCAAAACTAGTTCAAATAACAACAGCAGTGCAGTTGTGGCAGCACAGGCTAGCCACTGAGTACATACCCAGGGTCCTGGGTGTGATTGTACTGAGGAGGGTAGTCACTGCTATTGTTACTCAAGCTAGCATTGATCTAAGCTAGATTTAAAGCTAGCTCAGACATGCCTACACATGCTGCAATTACATGTCCTGACTGCAGTGTAGCCATAGAATCACAGAAATGTAGAACTGGAAGGGAGTTCGATCGGTTGTCTAGGCCAGTCCCCTGCAGAGGCAGAACTAAGTATTATCTAGACCATCCCTGATGAATGTTTGTCTAACCCAGGGACAGGCAAACTTTTTGGCCTGAGGGCTGCATCCGGTTTCCAAAATTGTATAGAGGGCCAGTTAGGGGAGGCTGTGCCTCCCCAAACAGCCAGGCGTGGCCCGGCCCTGCCCCCTATCTGCTCCCTCCTGCTTCTCGCCCCCTGACGGCCCCCCCAGGACTCCTGCCCCATCCACACACACCCCCACTTCCTGTCCCCTGATGCCCCCCCCAGGACTCCTGCCCCATCCAACCCCCCCTGTTCCCTGACAGCCCCCGGACCTCCCGCCTCCCCATCCAACCCCCCCTCCTTCTTGACTGCCCCCTGGGACCCCTTCTCCCTGTTTCCTGACCGCCCCCAGAACCCGTGCCCCTGACTGCCCCCTGCCACCCCATCCAACCCCCCCTTCCTGACTGCCTCCGCACCCCTGCCCCCATTCAACAACTGTCTTCCCCGCCCTCTGACTGCCTCGACCCCATCCACCCCCCCTGTTCCCTGTCAGCCCCCTGTAGAATGGAAGAATTACTTCTCATGTCTTGCTTACAACACTCCCGTTAATACATTCCAGGATGATGTTTGCTTTTTTTTTTTTGCAACAGCATTACACTGTTGACTCATATTTAGTTTGTGATCCACTATAACCCTTAGATCTCTTTCCACAGTACTCCTTCCTAGGCAGTCACTTCCCATTTTGTATTTGTGCAAAATGTATGTACTGCAGAAGCAGTACCATACTGCTGCCTGCTAACGAGTACATCTTGTCTATACAGTGAGGAAATGGATAAGAACCTTACAGTGGGAATAGGTTATTAATTTATTTGTTCAATAAAATAAGTGGGTCAGTCAACAACGTGTTCAGAGTAGTAGTAGAATGGGGAAGCCAAGGTATTGCTCTATAATGCAGTTACTTTCTATTCACTAATGCACAAAAGATAAGCACAGAGCATCTCTGATGCTAGAAGGCCACAGCCTTGGCAGTGGCATATTTACAGTATCCTGATGCTCTACAGGGCTAACAAGCAAAGAGAGCCTAAGCATTAGGAATGCTGCTGCTATTGGAATGAAGAGTTGTTTTTTCTGAGCCCTGGGTTGGCCAGACCTCACTTCTTGTCACTTACAGGGATTTCAGCTTTTCTGCTAATGTGAAGGTAACTCAATTAAGTATTTCTCAAGCCAGTGTAGTGATAGAGAAGGTTTTGGAGACTTTGACTACACTCAGGAGTACAAAGGAGCCCTGTTCTTCAACCATGATTTCTAGGAAAGTGATTTTCCCATAGATACCTAGGAATAAATAAATAAATAAATAAATAAATAAATAAATAAATGGAGATATCCCATCTCCTAGAACTGGAAGGGACCTTGAAAGGTCATTGAGTCCAGCCCCCTGCCTTCACTAGCAGGACCAAGTACTGATCTTGCCGCAGATCCCTATGTGGCCCCCTCAAGGATTGAACTCATAATCCTGGGTTTAGCAGGCCAATGCTCAAACCACTGAGCTATCCCTCCCCCCTATCTAACACTGACCTTGGGACAATGTAATATTTACTAACTTGCACTTGGCCCAAATGTTAAAAAAGCAGAACAAGGAAAACTATGGATTTAGTAATAATGGAAGCCATATATCTAGTCCTTGTCCAAACCTTTCAGGGAAAAAAATGGGTTAGCAGCATTCCAAAATGGGAACACCAGGAAAAAATATGTTCAGAGACCCTTTCCCCTAATCCTGCATATCTCTCCCTCCGCCCCACTGTGGAGTGAGCAATGTTTATGGGGCCAGTATTTGGAAAAGTAAGCTTGAATAACAATGGCAAAGGGTTGGCAGAAAAGAGATTCTTGCATTTGCACAAAAGAAATGAAGCTTTTCTTTAGCATCTTGGGACCATCTAGGGCTCACTATTGATAAACCCACAAGTACTAATTATGAGGTTCACACTAAGGGTCATGTTATGTAGTGAAACAACAGTTCATTAGGAGTGAGAGTGAGGTCATGACTCCATGTGCTACTCGATTGGTCCTGAAAGTTCAAACCTAAGAAGAGAGGGTGTTGTATGACAATGCATTATAATTCATGGCATTAATTTCTATTCTGATTTGATAGAGTTTTGTTCAACAGCAGATCACCTCACACTTTTGCTGCATTTTTAATTGTTGCCTGAAGTCCAGAAATGGATCTATGATAACTATCCATGGAATTCCATAGAACTCTTCAGCAGGATTTATGAGTCTACAGTTTTTATGCTGTGTAAAGTTTTGTAACACTTGGTAGTTTTGCTTCTCAGAGATTCATGTGAACATTTTCACTGGTTTCCATTCAGAAGGCTCACAGCCCCTGAGGCCTTGTGATATTACTTTGAAACTAAGAGTCATGGGACTTAATCTTTAGCCATGCCAAGTTTATGCTTGATACAGCTGAGGAGAGCAAAGTGGAAAGGCATGTCTAAGTCATTTTTCTGCTCACTTGATCCTGGGCTGCTAGGGGCCAAAATGGACCCCAGTGAAATTTAGAACAGCCTAAGGGCTGCTCTTAGTTATGCCCACTGCAGCAATTTTATAAGGATCAAGCAGAATGCCATACACATTGCTTTGCCCCTTCCCACACCTGCCTCCACCTCTCCATACCCGCTCTGCCAAGGTGGTAGAGAAGCAGACGACATATAACAGTGTACACCAACCCTATACAAGCAGCCCTAGCAGTCCAGGGAGTCCCAGTGTCAGGAGGAATATTCCTTAGGGTCGCTTTCTGGCTCATTTACATTGCTGAAGCAGTGCACAGTGGCTAGAGCTAGGGCCAAGGATTAAGCCTATGGCTTCAGACACACAACCACAAACCAGCACAGAATCATTCCAAAGGTCTGAGAACCTCAGCAGAACTTTTCATGAATCTGGTGAGAGTTTTGAGTCATTTAAAGCTGGGATGTGCAATATTCTAGGGATATCCCATCCATATTCCTGACTAGGAGTTTGTAATAACAATAAACTGCTCCCAGAGTTTTAAATAAGCTCAGAGCATGCTGACATAGAATTGGGGAAAATGTATGAAGGGATCAATAAAACTCAAAGTTATGCACTCCACTATCAAATTGCGGTGCTTTGCTTCAAGGACCTACCAGTAACCTGGCATATAACAAACTGAACTGCAGTGAATACTGTTGCATAGAAAGGGGATGGAAACAATGACACAATAAGTGAAATTGACTTCAGCGAAGTCAATAGGAGTTTTGCCATTGACTTCAATGAGGCCACGATTTCAACTAATGTCTTGCCCGTCTCTAATATCTATGATCCTCTGAACACTATTGAAGAGTCCAAGCATCACAGACTCTGATTTCTCAAGTACTCTATTTGTATTCACGATCTCTCTGTCATGTTAAGGAGTCCAGTAATAAGCTATTAAAGATATTTAATTTTACCAATTTAAAACTGAAAAACATAAACTACTGAGGTGGTGAAGTTGCCAGAAGAGACATCAGGCCCTACGTCAGCATATCTGATTCATCAGCTACTGTATGTGCAAAGCCTGCAGATTGGATAATTACAGTTCCATCACTGAAAAGGATGTTTACTAGACCCAAATTTGGTGCAGTAAAGGAAGACTAATGTATCAGAAGTATTAACAAAGGGCCTGTCACTGCAAGAGTGGGACAAAGCAGTGACACAAATAGTCAAATAAGGGTGACTTAGTAAAAGGTACTTATTGCAATTTGTTGTTACCATTATTCTCTATGTAGTTACCATGAAATACAGTACAGTATGGTTATGCAACTGTAATTTAATAAATGACTTGCTGTAGGTCTCCACTACATCATAGCACCCTCTTTATGGGCCAAATCTCAAAGTCCTAGCTCAGCATTTACTTAGGAAAAATTATTATTGATATCAAATAGCCTGAGTAAAGACAGACTAAAAACCAAGGAGGACTTCAGGTTTGGCCCTGTGTGAGTTATTTTCAGATGGATTAGCATATAAATATGGAAAGGAAAAGAACTATGTGTACACAGCATGTTAAAATAAAAACAGATAATAAGAGCAGCTCCAGACAATAACCAAGCTCTAGAAAATGTCTAGAACCAGTTGGCTTTCAGTTGCACAGTCCTGTTGTGAGAGTGTTGGAATATGTGGGCTGAATGTTAGGGAAAAGGTTCCATTCCCACTTGACCCATTCTGGGAAGATACAGAAAATAATTTCTAAACATATGCATTAAAAGAAACTGGAAAAGACTAGTGCAAAAGCTAAAGGAAGACTCTGTCCTGTAAGTCAGGGTGCAGAGGTGGTTCACAGTAATGAAGACATTCTGAAATAAAAGGGAGATTGCTGAAACTTATTCTCCCTCTTACAGATCTCACACTTTCCTACTTAGGCTAGGTCTACACTACCCGCCTGAATCGGCGGGTAGAAATCAATCTCTCGGGGATCGAATTATTGCGTCTCGTGGGGACGCGACAATCGATCCCCGAATCAACGCTTCTACTCCACCAGCAGAGGTAGGAGTAAGCGCCGTCGACGGGGGAGCCGCGGAGGTCGATTTGCCGCCTTCCTCACAGCGGGGTAAGTCGGCTCCGATACGTCGAATTCAGCTACGCTATTCGCGTAGCTGAATTTGCGTATCTTAAATCGACCCCCCTCCGCCCCCCCGTAGTGAGGACGTAGCCTTAGATTACCACACAACATGCTCCACTAGATATTTGGCTTAGCCTCGGTGTGATTCCAGCAAGAGATTTCTTCTAGCACTCACATTCCCATTCTCTCTCTCTCTCTGTGCTCACGTTGTTGAAGATCTCATGAGTTCTATGAAACTATTCATAGGACAAGAGGATCTCATTACGCTTCTCATGTTACTTCTTCAGAAAAATAACTTCAGGTGGAAACTTTTTTTTTCTTAAGTTAGTTTGTCAAAGTTGCACTTGACAACATAAAAAGTACAAATGTATTTCACGATACTTCATTTGCACCATTTTCAGAGACAGTGCTGTAAAAAAAAAAAATGCCAGCACATTTTACAGCTTCTATAATTCTTTAGTGCCACATTCCTCAACCATGAAATGTTTTCATCACCAAATTCATCTGGCTATTCTGCTGGTGCGTCATACAAGTTTAGATAAACTTCAAGAAGTAAAGTAGCTTCTGTCACAGTGTAACATTAAATCTGTTTAACAAAATGCAAAAGACTTCTAACAAATGTTAATACGCAATAATGTCCACTATTAGACATTTGCAAATAATATATAGCTTTAAGAATTGAAAAAAATGAATGAAATAGCTTTTAATTGTGCTTCACTGCTTGTAATGATAACTTCTTGGAAGTTGGAAAATTTAACCGCTCTCTACAATTTTTGACATACTCCATTTGACAAAAGTAGATGATTTTGGAATATTTTATATGGTAATGCAGCCTACTCAGAGTCTTTTGTTTTCTTAACTATTGAATGTTTGTGCTGTGCTTTGAAAGCATAATGTGCTAATATTACTATTATTTGTGCATGCACAATTATCAGTGAGATATCAGGAGGAAGGCACTCAGCTCTCTGAACAATATTTGTGGATTAATTTCTTTGTTCAGAACCACAGAGCATTATTTTTGGTATATCACACAAAAATGGTGAAGTTATAGCTATTACATATCACCATTTTGTATGAAACACACACCCACACACATACAGGTGCCTTCTGTAGGTAAGTCACTATGGTTTTTTTCTAACACACAGAAGACTTTGAGACCCAAGTAGTAATATGCCTTAAACGGAGGCTGGGCAAATTTCATAACATTTATCATTTGTGTTCAGTTGTGTATAAGTTTAGAGGCTGATTTGACCTTCTGACATTTGTAAATTTGGGGCCTTACAGGTAGATGCTTACATTTGGGGCAGTGAGAACCCCCAGGGAAAATGCCTCCCAGAGCTCCTTGGCAGGTAGGGGGAGTGTAACTGCTACTATGTCTCTGTAGCGGGGTACAGTATGTTGCCCTTTGCATGTCCAGCTAGCTCCACTGGCCAGGGCATGGGGGGCAGCCACCCAAGGAGGGAGGTGCTAGGAGGGAGAAGTCACTGCATTGTTGTAGCATAAAAACTGCAGTTGGGCCTGGCTGCATGATGAGGCCATAAGGAGGAGGATGCTTCTATCAGCCTGCCCCCCTTACACAATTGCAAAACAGCTGGGCACCGTTGGCTCCCTGGCTGGAAAAGGCATGAAACCAAGCTTGCCAGTACTTCTTGCTTCCAGGGTGGGTTGTACTCTTCCTAGCCCTCCTCATACTTGCTTGTGCAGCCTGTGCTGAAGTCCACACCACTGCAACCTCTCTGCTATTTTTAGCAAGCTAGTTAGATTACAGCTAGCAAGAGTATGTCTACACAAGCTGCAAGTTACACCCCTGGCTGCAGTAGAGATGTAGCCACTATGAGAAAAGCTTTGCATTATAGTTTGGCACTTTAGCTCCTGCTCCTGGATGGAACCTGAAAGGCTAGAGGAGAGAATGAAAAGTAATCATCATGAAGGGACAACAGGGGCAGGAGGTACATAACTAAATGTTCCTGGGGGAACAAATGTTCAGTTCAGAATGCGTTCTGGGCAGAAGTACTGGTGGGAGGGGTCACTTATATGGAAACCAGCTGGCCAATCCCTAAATAAAGCTGCCAATAAACTGTGGCTGGAGGAAAGGAAAAGAGAACACCGAGCAGCATTCTGTCTTTTATTTGTCTATTAAGCACTATATGCCACTGTAGATATAGTAACTAATAATAATAATGTGGATTGCAGTACATTTGTGGATTTTGCAATAATTATTATCATTGGAAAAGAGTTAAGTCTGAAATAGAATATCTCTGGGTGGGAGGGTACAGCAATTGCTACCTATTTTACTCAGGTCTTTGTGTAATTGATGAAAAATATATATGCAGATACTTTAAGCCAGAAAACTATTATTCCTAACCGGAGCCTAAAATCTCAACCTGAACACCTTGAACAATCTCTCAGCCGCACTGTTCTGTTGAGTGTTAGGAGAATTTTGTATTTCATTTTTACAGCAGTAAATCATCAAATGAAAGAGGCTTATATTGTACATACCATTGCTAGACGTGCTCATGATATAACATCAGGATGAACTATTTTTTAATCTAATATACAACCATTTAGCAGCATTAGAAGCACATAAAACAGATAAAAGTATAGCTTTTACAGCCATTCATCAATGGCTTTTTTTTTTTTTTTAAGAGTGCAAATACTTCCTCAGGCTAAGCATACATCTCTCTAGTTCACATAAATACACGAAGTGACAGGGCTTCCAGTCAAAATAAACATTTGCTCAGCATATACCCGATTTCCACCCAGTTCATGCAACATGAAATACATTGAGGTTAACAAACGCATGCTAATCTCACTAGCACCTAGCCTGCAAATATCTCAGCTGCTCTATGGCTCCACACACATGTATAAGCATCCTCAAGCATGTGACTAAAGTATAGGGTTTATTGTTCACATGGCACTTCCAAACCTACACTGGGACTGTTTAGGATCCCATTTTTAAAACATTTATAACCTGGATCCAGTAAAGCTGAGTGTCAGATAGTTATTTTAGTTTTCAGGCACCAAGAATGATTCAGTGTAGTGTGCTCCTATCTGGCTCTCTGATTTAGTAGTTGTGTAAAGAACAACAGGGGCTACATCCACAAAGGGATTTGTGCACCTAACTGCTACTTCAGACACCTATGTCCAAAATTTAGATCCTCAAAACCCTGTAGGCACCTAAATTCCCAGGGCACCCACATTTCTGCCAGCAGGTTTGCATACAGCTGCCCTGGCACTTTGCTCAATGGCTAAGCCTCAGCAGGATCCTCAAGATAGGTGTTCTCTCACTTTTCTAACCTGCGAGAAGGCTCTCTCAGAGGCTGCCTGAGAGCACTTCTAGCAGATCAGAATCTGCACAAAACAACAGTGATGGTTCTCTTTCCCACAACAGCCCATGGTTACGGCAATCGTGTAGGAAATGGGAGACCTGGGTTCAAGTGCCAGCTCTTCTGAGGCAATTCAGGAGTTTGAACCTGGCTGTCTTACACCCTAGGTGAGTGCTCTAACCATTGGGCCAGGACTGGGGAGCCCTTACCTAGGATGGGAAACACCCATTCCATTCCCCACTCTGCCTAAGAGCTGGGACTTGACCCAGATCTCCTACTTCCTCCCTGAGTTCCCTATCCACTGGGCTCTAGGGTATTTGGGTGCTGGGGGAAGGGGATGGGTCTCCCCTCTTCTGAGGGAGAGCTCTATCCACTGAACTATTGATTAAAAAGGGTAGCAGCAGCTCCTCCTTCTTTCCCTTTTGTGAGAAAGGGCTAATCAGGCTTGGACACCTACCTCAAGGAGAGTATTCATGGCTGTGAATCCCAAGTGGAGATAGGTGCCTCCCGCTGTCCAGGTGCCTAATTCCCTGAGAAGAGTGGGGCTTAGGCTCCACCCCTCTCCTTAGCACCAGTTAGCTTAGGTGCTCCCCACTCAGTATGCTGGCTTGTGTCTCCCCCATTCTTAAGCACCTAACTCTCCCCAGGCCTAATGTGAGACGGTGGATTCCACCAAGTGGCGGGTTGCCTAAACACAAAGCATTACAATGCCAGCCAGATCCTCAATGGTATTAAGGTGCCTGTCTCCTGTTGATTTCAGTGGGAGTTAGGCACCTAACTATCTTTGAGGATTGAGGACGCTGAGCCTGAGTCCCCTCTGTGGCACTAGTTGCAGGGGTCATCAAGGAAGGATTGTATCACTTTGGAGAAAGTGTAGTGCAAGATGATACAACGATGATACCAGCTCTAAAGAAATAACTTATACTCAACAACACCTACTAGTGAGACCTCAGGGTTAAAATTTTCAAAAGCGCCTAAATGCCTTAGGAGCCTATGTCTCATTGAAAGTCAGTGGGACTCAGGGTACATCTACACTGCGGCTGGAACCGTGCTTCCCAGTCAGGGTAGACAGACATGGGCTAGATCTGCTCGAGGTAGCGTGTTAACCATAACAGCGTAGCTGAGGGTAACATGGACAGTGGCTCAGGCTAGCCACCCAAGTATGTCACTGGGGGTTGGAGAGGGTTTGTTCTCAGGGGGCCAGCCGGTGCCTGGGCTACTCTATGATGCTATTTTTAGCATGCTAGCTCAAGCAGAGCTAGTACATGTCCATCTACCCACAGTGTGAAGCACCTTCCAAGCTGCAAAAAGTAACTTTCGCCTCCTAAGTTATTTAGGTGCTTTTGATAATATTAGGACTGGAAATCATAAAAACTGTGTCCCATTCCCACAGCTTCACAGCCTGGTGCATCCTCAATGGGATGCCTTACTTTATCGGTATCCCACGTGTTGCCCTATGGCTGCCTAGATCTGACCTCTCACCCAGATTTTACGCCCATGACTCCACCGCCTCCCTGAAATATATAGCACTGTATTCTCATGCTAGGACTTCCTCACTCCTAATAACAAATTTGAGATATTTTTTGAACACAATGCCAATGAAAACTGATTAACTGAGGGTTCTTTAACTCAGATTATCTCTAGAGGCTACCTACAAGCTAGATAGACCAGCCAATCAATTGATAAATGCTCGTTTTTCCCCTGCTTAATTAGCTAAATATTCTTTTACTTAAACAAGCTCTCATTTTGCTACAGACACAGTAATAGATCCATTAGCAGGGTCTATATGAGACCAGGGATCTTTTATTTATGAGGACAAGTCCAAATGGTAACTACTTTTTTAAATATATTTTTTCCCTTGATACTGTACACTGTGTAATGGCTTTGGTCCAAACAGTGATCACACATTGGTGCCTTTTTTTCCTTTCTTGACCTACCACACTCCATATGATTTAATCTATTGTTTTGGATGTTGCTGATGATTTATGGTATGAAAAATGTAAATGATCTGGATGGCAGATGTTTTATATTTTCTGACCATTCATTTTCAGTGGGAATGTAATTAAAATTTATGAAGTGTATCTGCTGAATTGCATTGGCAATTGATGATCTCCTCCAGTGCTGTCTGTCTGGAGATGATGAGTGATTGTGGACAGTGAGACGTGTTGACAAGGGCAGAAACAGACGTGATGTTACTGTCACGAGCGAGGCTACCTGCAAAAAGGGCTGATTTTTTTCCCTTCTTTTTTTTCCTCTGCTGGAGGAAGGTGGCAACCAGAACTGTCTTTCTTCTCACGAGATGGAGTACCAAGCCTGTTCATACACCTGAAAGCTGTGTCACTCTCCACAAGTGCAATCTCTGTCTCCCTCACCACTGGGCATCTGAAAGTCAAGATATCACTTACAGCAGCGCATGTCAGAGATATTAATTAAATTCCTGATGGCCACCCAGAGAACTTAATGAATGCAGATTTCACAATGTCCCAACTCATAAAACTACATGTTTAACCCATTAAGTGTCAATATATTTCTTCCAGGAGGAAAGAAAAAGGGAAAGTTGGCAGCCAAGGGATTGTATAAGAAAGATTTGGGGGACAAAGGCATCTAACGGACTTTCTGGAAGTCTGAAGAACAATGTAGTGCACCAAGATAAACTTGCTCACTGCTATGGTTTTGTAATAGAGATGGACTTGAACACAAAGCCCCTGGATTTAAATATCCCTGCGCTCTGAGACATGACACGGAGAAAAGTTTTCACAATCTGGACCCAGGTCTAAATTTTGCAAATTACTCTTATCTCTATATTGGAATGAAACTCCACATCTGAACACCCTCCAATTTGGAGGTGTTCAACTCCCAGTTCCAGATGTGAATTTTGCGGTTCTAATTTTAACCTTTTACTAGTTACACTCACTTTATTTCTCCATTCCCTTCTCTCCCCTTGCCCACTCTGCTTGTTTTAGAGCATATTTGATAAATTTCTAAGTGATATAGAGGAAAGAATAAAATACCTTCTACCATGCTATACAGCTGCCCCCACAATAAATTACACTTAGCCCAAACGATTGTGAGGGAAATAATGTAATTCCCATAAGCACAACTTTTGGAACTGAAGTTTCTGACACCTAGTTCTCTTCTCAGATATCTTGGCCACTTGGAAATGTTTACATTTTTCGTTCAATTCTCAAACCATACTAAGTTTTTAGACTGAGCCCTAAAAATAGCGTCCATCTTAAACATTATGGCTGCCACTAGCAGGAGGCTTGTAAATGAGGATTTTATTTAAAAAGATTACTCCAAATGCAGTGTTACAGGTATCCCAGTTCTGTTTCCATTATAGTCAATGGCAATGCTTCCAGTGACTTCATTGGGGAAAAGAGGAGGTCCATAATAAGGTGAGCATGGCCATGAAGCATCCAATCCCACTGTCACTCAAGTCAATAGGACTTTTGCCACTAACTTCAATGGCAATGGGATTAAGCAGAAAGAGTGGGTCTCAAGAACACAAGAACAACCTGAGCCTCTGACCTAGTGGACTATGTGACATTTCAATATAGCTATAAAATTAAAGTCACAATGGGCAGAGAATCATTTCAAACTGGTCCATCAATATTTTATCCATCTAGGTATTGATATGGTTCCCAGCACCGGCATGTGATTATTATTAATTATTATTATTATTATTTAAGGAAGGAGATTGAAAGGGGGAGGCCAAACCTGGATTAGGAACATTCTAGAAACACACAAAGAGGGCATGCACACTAAGCTTAAAGGGCCTGGTCCCACAGAATGGCCAGTGGATAGTGCAGAGCACTGGGAGACTGAGGGAACTAAGTTCTATTCCTGGCTCCAGGAGTGACTTGTTGTGTGACCTTGGACAAGTCAGTTAGTCTCTGTGCCTCAGTTTACCCATATGTAAAACACATATAATGGCACTTACCCAACTTTGTAAAGCACTTGGATATCTAGAGATGAAAGCTGCTCCATACATGCTAAGGATTCACTGATTATTAGTGACGCCAATGGGGAGCTGATGTCACTCAGCACCTCACAGGAAGCCCAGCACACCTTGCATGATTGGGCCCCATGTCACTAGGAACAGCACTTGTAAGTCTCAGAAAGACTTGAAGTGGGAGAGAAAACTGAAGGAAAACAGAATGAACTGCCCCTCCTCCCCCCACAAGTAAGCACTTTTAAATGTAATTTCCCTCCTTAAAAGTGTCAGCAAATGAAGGAAAAGAAGAGAGTGGGGGAGCCCCAAAGGCAGCAATTTTGAGTGCTTTAGGTTTCTTTATTGACTTTAATTAAGCTCACCCAGAATTGTGGGCCTGTCACTCGGGGAATTTTTCCAAGAAGGAAAAAAAAAAAAAAAGAGCTTGCTCCCTAGGTGGGTTTTCCCAAGTTTCTCAGGCTCTCACCACAATCTATGCTTGGCATCCATGACAGGATCGTCAAAACTAATAACTAAGGAACTCACTGTCTGTCATTCCAAAATAATTATGTATGGGGCTTTACTTGCATTTGTGATAGATCATATATTTCATTGAGAAACTATATGTAGACTAAAAATAATAATATATGTAATGCATTGCAGGCATTGTAGAGATTAACAGTCAAACAGGGGAAAGAAGTCTGTGTGTATGCATGTTAGCCATGGGTAGGTGGGGAGATGTCATTCCAAAGCTTAATTACAAAATGCATTCATGTTTTATTAGCCCCTTATCAGTAATTAATCACCCACTTTGATGTAAAGTTCAGGCTTACAAATGCACAGTGGAAATTGTCCCTCAGATGCGTGCCAGGTTTTTAGGGGTGAGCGGGAACGACAGCAAAGATACAAACGTATTGCCCTCGAACTGCTGAAAGTGACTTCTGGCATGTCACTGTAGTGCCTGTATAATAGCATGTGTGTGCAAGAGCATCTAGGTGCCTTTGAGGCCAAAAATGGGGGGTGGGGAGGGTGAGGAAGGAAAAAAGGAACAGCAATTGCAACAGGGAGGGGGAGGGATTGTACTCAGTGGTGTTCTTCAGGTGCACAGTTTGAATAAAAATGCAAAACAGGATGCTTCCATTCAGTAAATATTATCATTTTTATTCACTCATTAATTAAGTTGCTTAATTGCTGCTGTCAAAAGACTCTTGAGTTTGTGACTGAGGTTGTTGCACTGTTTTGATAGTAGCTGAAGAAGAAAAAGGCAATATCGCTAAGCTTGTTCTTTACCTGATAATAAGGAGGCATCAGTGATGGGAGATCATAATGAATCTGCAGAGTTTACACATGGAAAAAAGATACATTTCCAGAAAAAGAAAACAATAAAAGGTCAGCTTTATGAACCCATCAGATGTTATTTCATTGGTGTGATTGATGCACCATTTCCTGCATATTATCATTTCAGTCATTACTCTGTGAAAATCATTTTTATGCAAAATATTTTCCCCTCTTTTAATCTAACTTTCCCATGGGGGCCTGGAAATGGAAATGGGCTCAAGCCTTGTCAGTCAACGCAATTATAAATTTTTTTTTCTAGATCTATCTCAGAAGGATTACTTTAAGCTGTTTTAGGAACACATCTTTTCTAGGGCACCAGACTGACAAATAGCCAACACTTATGGCATATTGTACATATAATTTGAGGCATTATTGTTTGCAATCTATGATGATCATGTCCTGTGAAGCTTGAGACAGTCTCAAAATCCACACCTACGTTACTCCATACATGATACCTACATAGCATGCTGATTAGGTGCTATGACCGGGATTCAGGAAGACAATTGAGCAAATGCCTAACTTAAGCAGGTGAGTGGTCCCATTGACTTGGGACCACTGAGAGTTATGTATTTATCCTACTTCTTATGTTAACCAAACTATTTCTGAATACTAGAAACCACTTGATGGTTTATGATTGGGTACCGAATATGTCCACTAAGTCTGATCATTACCCATATTTTGATGTAGTGGTTTAATTCAATAAGCAGTACAAAGATGCCCCAGACACAGCTCTTCTAGGGCACAGGTAGAGAACACTGCACATATAAAAGTAAAAAGTAATGAGCAAGACAGGGAGTGAATGGGAATACGATTCTGCATTAATAGTGCACAGCCACCAAGTTATTCTTACCTAAAAACAAAAAGGGAAGCATGCAGCTATATTTGCATAGTGAAGACTGCACTTAAGACCCCGGGCTCGTCAGAAATGCCTCCTCTTTGCCCACAACTACTCTTTTTTATCCTGTGCTATTGAGATTAAGTAGGTTGGCATTCAGGGAGCTTAAGACTTATTTCTGCTCGATAGGAAGAGCTATGCCTAATGCTTAACCTTACTTGTCCAGAAGCATAGCTTCAGCTCACATGTCCAGTGGAGCATGACTATGTCTTGATGTCCCTGCTGTGCACCATGCAAGGACTTACAGGATAGAGACTTCTTTTGGGTGGTTCAAGTCACTCATGCTGATGCCTAGAACACTTTCAGACATACTGTGACTGCCCAGAACACCCTGCTTGTTGAGTCTTTCAATTCTATAAACTTCCCCACAAAGCTCTGTCAACACATCTCAGTTCTGACCTCAGCACCCTCAGCTAATCATCTCCTGGCCCTCTGCTGAGCAGAAACTGCCAATTATGCTAAATTATGCAGTGCATTTTGTACTGTGGACAATGATTCTCCAGGGACTCAGATGAGCCTACCAGACTAACATGCATGTCTCATCACCAGAATCTTAACCTAGATCTCCAGAGTTGAAAGATTAGCGGCCCACAACTCCACCTAGTTTCAATTGCCAAGTTATTACAATGTTTTCTAGTGCCTTGGAAAAAAGGCCATATCATTGTATTACACATAGTCATGGACCTCACTCATTTGTTTCTAAATTTGATACAGAGTAAAATCAAAAAGCAAAATGTATATGAAAAACTCCCGTTTTATAAGTTTTCATATATTCAAATCTGAGGGTTATTTTTCAGCTAAAATATTCACAAAACAAAATCCATCCATATTGTTACAATTTACCAGTATAATACTGTTTTCAATATTTTTTAAAATCCACAATGCTAGAGAATCTAAAGCACCCATCTACTAACTTAAAGGTGTATTGCCTGTAATCATGTGCCCTTGCAAAAATAAGTAAAGTCATAAGGGATCCATTTATAAGGGGTATAAATCCAAAACAACTACTAACTGCCCTTTCATGGGGTTTCTTGAACCATCCTCTGACATATCTGACCACTCTTCGCTACAGGATAACTGACTAGATGAACCATTGGTCTCTCCAGTAGAGCAATTCTCAAATTCCTTTGTCTGAACTTGGATCCCAGGATATTGTTCTAGTTTAGAAAAGATCTCTGATTTCCTTATACAAGCTAAGCTGCATACCCAGCCCCTTCTGCCACCACACACACATGCTTCCAGAACTACAACAAACTGAACTATGGTTAAGAAATTATATCAGAAGTCTGACTTTCTCCGGGGGGAGAGAGGGAGGGAAGAGAAGTAACGGAGAAGGTAGAGCTGAAAAGATAAGTGCTAGCCCGTTGTTATTTTTTATTCCAGTAACTCACGGAATAATGCATACTGAAATTTATGTACAGTGCTTGGAATAGAATCCATGAGACCTGCTCTGTTCCTCTTAGCTGGAAGTACCTGACAACACACAAAAGATGATGTTGTTGCAACTAATGTTCTATCTTAAACCTGTGGAACTTTTAAAGAGCTGTAAAGAATAGCTGCCTTAGGACAGAAGAGAGACCGCAGTATGATTTCTATCGCTCCTTGGTGAATCTTTCTGTGCCTAATAAAATTTAGGCAACACCAGAGGATTCTTTTTCCTTCCTTAAATCAATGTGGAATTCAGTGTGGAACTCAGGAAAACTGCAGAAGCTACACAGAGGAGGGATTTCTCCTCAGACAGCTTCGCAGACAGCCCTGCAGATACACTCCAGACTTTGAAGAGGGGATATACAAAATCAAAGCCCTTCTCAGTCCTTTACAGACCTGGTGACAGGCATTCTCCACAAAGTGATTTGGTAAGTGTTATAAAAAAGGAAAGAGTTCTTCCCAGACAACAGTAGTACAGCTCACCCCTAACACATCTAAGATGTTGTCCTTGTGAGGTTATCAAGGCCTAGACCAGGATTTCTCAAATTTCATTACACCGCAACCCCCTTCTGACAACAATTACTACAAGACCCCAGGAAGGGGACCGAAACCTGAATCCTGCCTCCCACCTTGAGGGGTGCCGAAGCTTGAGGGCTTCAGCCCTGGGCAGAGGGGCTTGAACTTTGGCGTCAGCCCTGGGCCCCAACAAGTTTAACAACAGTCCTGGTGACCCCATTAAAACGGGTTGGCGACCCACTTTGGGGTCCTGACCCACAGTTTGAGAACCGTTGGCCTAGACTTATCCCCTAGCTTATTCAGCGATATAACTAAGATTTGGTTTGCCCATTTGGTAACTAAGTCACTCCCTAAATAACTCCCTGACATAGCAGTGGTTGTCTGTGGCTAAGGACAGCATTGTAAATTTTGGGAGAAAGTTTCCCCTGAAGAGCAGGCTGAAAGGCACATGGAAGGCTCCCTTGGAGAAAAACACAATGCTTCCCTCCAGGCTTCTGCTTCGCCAGCATTTCTCACTGGGACTATCCTCACGACGACTGTCAGCCTAAACAACCCCAATGAGGAATCCACAACCTTTGGATTTTCATATATTTCAATAGATGCCATGTAATTTTCTGCCCTAGCAACGGTCTCCAGCACCATGCTGAGGAGATAGTTTTGTCTTAGAACACGGAAAGGTGATATCTAGGCAAAGCAGCTCCTTTCCTCAGCCAAGTTTGTCAGAAGACGACTTTTTCCACAGAGAACTTGGACAAGGCCATTGCTGACTACTCTAAACTAAAAGGAAAATCCCTTCCTGTCACTTAGAGCCCTCAGTCTTCTGCAACTTTTCATAAATTTCAGTCTTCCATTTGCCCATATTCCCAGACACAGGCAATGAGAGATTATGGGTACTCCAGAGGAAACCCATAGAAGAAAGGGAGCTAGTGACAGCATGTCAGACTTATGCCTTCCACCAGCTCCACCACAACTTCCTTATAATTTGAGCTCACAACCTTCTCTCTCTCTTTCCCTGGAAGAATTATATCTCATCTCCTCAGACAAATATGTTAATTAAGGCAGCTAACGCACATGGGACCGCCTTCATCATCAAAATTACAGGGTTTTATTATTCTTCTGACTAAAAGCTCAGCCACGTGGATGACGACTTTGGGGTGAGCACTGTTGGATGGGCTTTCTATGTGAAGAGAGATTAGCAACCAAGAAGAAATGTCCCTTTAGCTGTTATCACAAAATACCTTTGTCACGGCAGGAGTTGACTCACACAGTAAAGAATCAAACTGTCCAGTAGCGAAACTTACATATGTAACTACAAATGGCATCAGTAGGGGTTAGGTTGTGTGTTTGATCTCAGGCTAGAAATGAAGCTAAAGTGGGTTAAGAGGCCTCTTGGCCTGGCTGAGACCTAGTTCACACTTTAATGTGTGCCTGAGTTGAAGAAGGGGTCAGGAGGTGAAACAGAGTTCAACCATAAGTTGACTGATAGCTGTGTGTGTACGGGAGGGGGTGTCTAGACCCAGGAAAAGAGTCACTAGAGGTTCATCCTGCCTGAGAGAAATTCCTCTCAGCAGTAGCTATCCCGTTGATGAATTGACCCACGGCCCTGTGGACAGGGCTGGCAGTTTGCACTCACTTGTCTTACACAGCTGTGATACAGCTCCTTAACAGATGTGTACTGCCAGGCCCTGGCTACTCTCCAGACCAGCAGCCACCCATTGTGGTGCACGGACACTCTAGGGCTTGGGAAATAAATTAAATACAAAAAAGATCAGTGAAAAATCCCTTGGAGGTGGAGGATATTATTTATCTATCTATCTTGCCTAATCCAGTAGGAAAAACAAGTCCATAATTGCATCACTTGCTTTTGCTTTGTGGAATCCATCGTAAACTTTCCTCATTCCTTCCTTGCTTGTTGCTAAGCAAACAGTAAGGTTTGAGCTAGAAATTCATACAGAGAGGCTAATAGCACGCTAGCCAAGAGTCTGATCCTGTGAGGTGCTGGGCATTCCTGAGACACGCTGAGCATCCTCAACTCCCACTGGTTTCTATGGTTGCTGAGGGCACTCAAAACCTCACAGGATTGGGCCCCAAATGTCCTATTAAGTGTTGTTTTTAATCTGTTCTTTGGTGGGAAGGGACAAAACAAAACATTTGTGACTATTAAAGTTTTGCAGAGCATTAATTTTAGCAGCAATAAGGGTTTGCGCTTTAGAGGCCTTCAGGAAAAAAAACACTTTGAAATTTAAAAAGATTAGTTTGTTCCATGTTTAAACCAAAAATAAGAAATTAGAGAGATGCATATGGAATGCCTATTTTTCCCTCAGTAGAGCCATGATGGATCAAAGCAAGAAAGTATGCATCTCAGAACTGACACATCCCTAAAAATTTCATGATTGTCGCTATTTGATGTGACATGTCACAAGACTGGATGTCAAGCAGAAAAAAAATCTGACAAAAACACGCAGTATTTTCAGAAACAGGGTTTGTTTAACTGCAGTTTTGAGAGGCATATCTGCATGATTTCAAAACTCTCCTTGTTCCCAGACATTTTTTAA
The DNA here is from genome assembly GCF_002925995.2 of Terrapene triunguis. NCBI lineage: Eukaryota > Metazoa > Chordata > Testudines > Emydidae > Terrapene > Terrapene triunguis. Next base: position 16,437,743 of record NW_020664409.1, read on the forward strand.
AAAATCGCCTCCCCATCTGCTCTAAACATCTACACCCCATTAATTAAAATCAGCACTTAAAAGTAATACAAAAAAATTGGCTAGATTAGAAAAGAGTGTTGCTAAATTGAGATGTTACTATCATACACACTTTAATAAAATCACCTTTCCTGTAATTAGAGGACAAATAGTAAAAAGTGGAGACCTAGCAATCATTTTGCAAAAGAAGGAAGTATGTTGGCCAGATTCTGTCATCTCTCTCTCGCTTTCTCCCCATCCAGCAATACTCTGAGTAGGTAACAGCTGCAGATGTCATGCACTGGCAATGGCAGAAAAAGGAATGCAAAAAGGGTTCTGTAGTATGGTAAAAAGGGGGAGAAAGCCAAAGGGCTGAAGACTGTTAAATAATAAGCGATTAATTTTCTGCTACTACTACAAAAAGGATATGGTTTGACTTTACAGTTTTTCTTCCAGTCACTGTGCTTGAAAGATACCGTTTTAGAAGCCCTAAGCTTTCCAGTATTCTGAAACTTTTTCAAAACTTTGAATGTTTTGCAAAAAACAAACAAACAAAAAGACATTTTGCAAACTAAAAATACTTGTCCTATTTAAGGAAAATCACTCAACATTCAGGGCAATTATTTTCTTTCCCTAAGAAAGTAGATTTTTTTATTTGCTCATTCAAGGAAATATAGTTGAGAATAATTTCAAATCTAAAAATAATTGCAGCTTTCATGATTGGATGTGCTTCCCAGGAATGGATCCATAAGCAATTCTCTGCCTCTCTCTCTGACTGCTTATGGAATTGTACCTTTCTGCTTTCAAGGAATGTCCCTTCTTTGCTTCCAAGACTTTATCTTTGTTTTCAGCAACTTTCTCTTTTGCTTCCGGACTCTCTCGTCTCTCTTTCTACACTCAGCAGGTCCTCCTTAACTGTCTAGCCAAGTTCTCTCCTGCTCTGTTTTGCTCCCAGCTAGAGTCACTATATGTCAGATTTTCCTGTGGACAGATTTTTAACTGTGGCAGATACATAAAATGCATTTTATGAAGGAAAACATTTAAATTCAAATTGTTAAAAAGTCCATATACTGCACCTGGCCATTCCTTGATCTTTTTGGCTTTCCTAAAGCACAAAATTATGAACATTTGGTGCCGTATACTTCTGCCCTTGTGCACACACACAATCCCATTGACTTCAAAGGGAGCTGTGCATGCACAACAGCAACATGGAAAGTCCCCTGAATTCTTTAATCGTCTAAGAATTGAGTTTGTTTATTACTGTCTCCAAAGAAAATGCCTTTTCTTAAAGAAAGTATCTTCTAAGAATATTAGCAAAGTGCTTAAACAGATGCTTAACTTTATGCAAATGAATAGCCTCATTCCTGTCCCATAGAAGAGAATTTTGTTTTTAAGTCAGTGGCACTACTCACTAATTGTATGTATTTAAATATTTTACTGAATCAGGGCCATCAGACAGAACTTCCTCTTTCAAATGCATTTCCTCCAAAAGGCCTATTAATCCTAGCCCTTCCTTCAGATATGGGCTAACTAATCAGATGACAGAAAACACAATTACAGAGAAAACATTCCAAACAAAAATGGTGGAACTTACCACACCTACGATCAACTTCATTGTTAATTTTGTTGCATTACATCCACCTTCCTTCATCTAGGTCTAGACTGTGGCCTGTCATTCAATGGTTACCCATCCTGTGGCTTGAGGAGAGCACAGCTTCTGGAGGGTCACAGCAACCCTTGCACAAGGCCCAGGAGTAGACAGAAGGAGATACGTAACGGATGGAGCCTGGGCTGTGGCTCTCTCAGTGCAGCAATGCATTGACCCATATGCTTGTGGCAAAACGACAGTTGATCCACCAGTGTTTTCATATTTAGGGATTGATCATACTCCCATCTGAGTCAATGGCAAAATTTCCATTGATTTCAACAGGAGTAGAACCATGCTCTTTGGTTATAAGCCATTCTGAGCAGAGACCTTGGTCTAGATCCCCAAACGGAACTTACACCCAGCATTACACCCTGCCACCCAGGAGAATCCACAGCCCAGAGTCAGGTACACAGGCTCCCCATAAAATGCATGGGAGAGGTAGATATCTAAGAATGAGATCACAAAAGCCAGCATGCCGAGCAGGGAATCACCTAAATTAACCAATAGGAAATGCATAAGAGAGGGGCCTAAATCCCACCCTGGAGGGGGAGCTAAGCACCTAACTCTGGGGCAGAAGCAGATGCCTCCCTCTGCTCAGGATTCACATCTGTGAACCCTCTCCTGGAGTTTGGTGACTAAGCCAGTTCTGCCCTTTCTGACAATAAACTACAGAGGAGCAGGCCACACACACACACACACACACACACACACACACACACACACACACAC
>NW_020664409.1:16440516-16575516 GCF_002925995.2 Terrapene triunguis
CTCCCATGTTCTGGCTGAGTGCTCTAATCACTGGTGTGTAAGCAGCAATGCTGTTATGTGCAGGGCCTGCTCTGGTAGGCAGCTTCTGAATATGCCTACTGGATCCAACCCTTCAGGCAAGGTAAGTGGGGAAATGCCTAATCTGAGGATCCCACTGGTGCTTAGACATGAAGTATGTGGCGAGTGTCAGGACCTATATGGTTTTGCTCATGTGCAGAGGCAGTAATTTAGGCATCTAGAGGTCTTTAGCAGGGAAACTTAGGTGCCTAGGGAATTTAGGCACCTAGGGGGTTAGGCAAAAGCTGAGCAGTGGTTTTGAGAATCTAAATTGGACATAGGTGACTGAAGTGGCAGTTAGGTACCTACATTCCTTTCCTTCATATCTATTTGCAAAGCACCTTGCACTCTGTTGTCATCTTAGTGCACCTACAAGCAGCTCCCAACCAAGATACATACATTTGCAATAACTGCCAAAGATCATGCAAATCTCGGATTGGCCTATTCAGTCACATGAGACATTGCAAACCATCTACATCATAGGCTGCAATTCCCACCGTCCCTCACAATAACAATAATAGAACTGTTATAGATCTGGGTGTTCCACACGGGCAGGGAGTGCAGACTTTGTAATAGATACTCATACTCAAGTGAGAAGAGGAGATTCTCTGGCTACAATCTTGGCACCTCGGAGTTTTACCATTGACTTCAATGAAAGAAGGATTCCACTCCAGAATTTGGACACAGTGAAAAATACAGACAGAAATTAACAGTGCTTCTCATTTCAATTATTGCAGGAGGGTGAAATTCAACCACCACAAAGAAAATGACCAGCACAAAACCTATGCAACCAGTTAACTCCCATGTATTTTAATTAATTATAAATTAATTTTAATTATATTATATTATATTAATACATGTACAGTGAGTCATGGTTTGGAAAATAGAATTTCAATTAAAAAAACTATATGCAGATGCTTCCAAGAAGTCATCCCTTTCCTCTGTGCTGCTCCTATTCCCATAATATTGTTGCATATTTGTTATTTTTCCATAATATATGGTTTCTATTTCATACATTTTTCTTTAATTTCCATATTCCAAAAAAGTCATTTTACTATTTATGTGGTCAAATCCCTACCAATGTGATTTGATGGCACATAAATAGTAATATGATTTTTATGCTGTTTACTGCTTATGTAGAGGAGTTTTCAGAAACCCTATATTATAGCCTTGTGTTAAATCCTGATAATTTTCAGGGGTCATCACTGTAATATATGGATAGAAGACTGCTACTGTGATGCTGTTGTCAGCCAAAAACCTTGCTTTCAAATGTGTGTCCAAACCATGGTGTAACATAAATCAAAATATGTGTCAGCACAGCCATATATCCTTTTTGTGACTTTAAATATTTTTATAATCACTGGTGCAGGATGAGACACTGGGGACTCTTTATAACTAGCATTAGAAAAAGCTGAACATCAAAAGAAAATCTGCACATTACACTCCTGAAGCAGAAATGAACTTCTCACTACTTTTAACATGCACATAGATTTTGATGTTAAACCTTATACAACTTAATATTTATTTCTACACCGGAAGCTATCCACCAACCCTTTGGACCTAGCATTCTGTAGTCCCTCATTCCCCAACACACACTTACACAAAAAAAGTATCTGCATTTTTTCCATAAACTGCTCCCAGGAATGACACCCACTGGGGGTGTACAAGCTCTCCTAAACAGAGATGGGGCCAAGCACACGAATTGGGATCCAGATTTCAAATGGCCCAGAGTTCAGAGGTGTTCATATCCAGAGTTATGGTTTGCAAACCATCTCTAGTTACAAAGGATTGACACATAGCTAAATACCAGACCTAACCATTGGCCTCTGAAGGCCAATGCATTCTAGTGGTACTTTTTAAACCATGCAAAACTTCTTTCTTGCTGTCATATTCCTGCAGCTCCTATAACCTTGGTACCTAAGCACCAATCAATTCTCACTGCATCTTGAAGTGTGTGTAAGTTTTATTTTACATCACTTTCTACCAGGAAACTTTATGTACCTTATAGCATTGCAGTTACACACTTACTGAAAGGCAGCATAAAGTGGGGGGTGAAATGCAAATACTGCAGCTATAATGACCAAACAGGCTGCATTCAAACCTCTTTCATTAACAAAACCTTCCAGACCAAGGTTTTTGTCTGCTCTGTCTGCACAATGAAGATCCCATGGCACTTTTCATAAAAGATGGGATTTGACTCAGTGTCTGTTGCCAAAATGTCCCCTCCCCTCGCTATAGCAAAGCATGCTGGTCACTGGTTGGCTACTGCTCTCCAGCTCAGAGGTGGCTGTATTTTAATAGAGCTGTATCTATCTATGTACAATCTTGCAAAGCTTTATAAATGTGAGCAGCCCTTACTCAGACCAGAAATACTTGTGACTTTGATATGGATAATTGCATGAGTTAGCACTACAAATACAGGATGAGACTCATAAACTGTGAAGTGCTTTGAGATCCTTGGAGAGGAAAGGTGCTACCTAATCATAAAACAATATTATTACTAATAATTAGAGCTGTCAAGCGATTAAAAAAATTAATTGCAATTAATCGTGCAATTAATCACACTGTTAATAATAGAATACCATTTATTTAAATATTTTTGGATGTTTTCTACATTTTCACATATATTGATTTCTATTACAACACAGAATACAAAGTGTACAGTGCTCATTTTATATTTAATTTTGATTACAAGTATATGCACTGTAAAAAAAAGAAAAGAAATAGTATTTTTCAGTTCACCTAATACAAGTATGGTAGTGCAATCTCTTTATCATGAAAGTTGAACTTACAAATGTACAATTATGTACAAAAAAAATGCATTCAAAAATAAAATAAAGTCCACTCAGTCCTACTTCTTGTTCAGCCAATCACTCAGACAAACAAGTTTGTTTACATTTGCAAGAGATAATGCTGCCCACTTCTTGTTTACAATGTCGCCTGAAAGTGAGAGTAGGCGTTCTCATGGGACTGTTGTAGCCAATGTTGCAAAATATTTACCTGCCAGATGCGCTAAAGATTGATATGTCTTTTCATGCTTCAACCATCATTCCAGGGGACATGCGTCCATGCTGATGACGGGTTCTGCTCAATAACAATCCAAAGCAGTGCAGTCCGACACATGTTCATTTTTGTTATTTTAGTCAGATGCTACCAGCAGATGCTACCCGCCCCCTGGCCCCCCATAATTGCTTTTAAAATGCTGGAAAAGGTTGATTTTCTTTTTTGGTGGTTCAGTGTTGCTCTTTTAAGACTTCTGAAAGCATACTCCACACCCTGTCCCTCTGAGATTTTCGAAGGCACTTCAGATTCTTAAACCTTGGATCGAGTGCTGTAGCTATCTTTAGAAATCTCACATTGGTACCTTCTTTGTGTTTTGTGAAATCTGCAGTGAAAGTGTTCTTAACATGAACAACATGTGCTGGGTCATCATCCGAGAGTGCTATAACATGAAATATATGGCAGAATGTGGGTAACATAGAGCAGGGGACATGCAATCCCCCCTCCCCCCAAGGAGTTCAGTCACAAATTTAAATAACACATTATTTTTTTATGAGCGTCATCAGCATGGATGCATGTCGTCCAGAATGGTGGCTGAAGCATGAAGGGGTATACGAATGTTTAGCATAACTGGCACGTAGATACCTTGCAATGCCAGCTACAAAAGTGCAATGCAAATACCTGTTCTCACTTTCTGGTGACATTGTAAATAAGAATTGGGCAGCATTATCTCCTGTAAATGTAAACAAACTTGTTTGTCTTAGTGATTGGCTGAACAAGAAGTAGGACTGAGTGGACTTGTAGGCGCTGAAGTTTTACATTGTTTTGTTTTTGAGTGCAGTTACATAACAAAAAAAAATCTACATTTGTAAGTTGCATTTTCACAACAAAGAAATTCCACTACTGTACTTGTATGAGGTGAATTGAAAAATGCTATTTCTTTTGTTTATCATTTTACAGTGCAAATATTTGTAATAAAAAATAATATACACTTTGATTTCAATTACAACACAGAATACAATATATGAAAATGTAGAAAAACCATCCAAAATATTTAATAAATTTCAATTATTTAATAAATTATACTATTGTTTAACAGTGCAATTAAAACTGCGATTAATTTTTTTAATTTCGATTAATTTTTTTGAGTTAATTGCATGAGTTAACTGCTATTAATCGACACTACTAATAATAATAAACACCCTCATTTCCTACCCATTTCAAAAAAATGTTTCTCTTCTTAGCACATGGTGTTATGTTGGAACCCCAATAGCTCTCCTTTGGCTGATTTGATCCCCTTTTTAAAAGTGAACCTTTTGTTTGCTCACAGACAGGCTCCTAAGGGAAACGCGTGGTTAACAAATTGCAAAACCAGGTAATTTGCTGTAATAAAATGCTGGGAAATTCCACGTAAATGTGGTTCTATAAACTAGGACCTTAATTTCTTTGGCCTCTGCAACTTATCAGTACCTTTCAACAAGGCTAATGTCAGGTACTGTACAGTATTCCTGATTTTCAAAAAGCGGTTTCCTAAGGTCCAGATGATGTTATAAGTGGTATAACATGACTCAAAGTAGTTTTGCCAGATGTGATATCCCCTGTTGTAACCTCAAATAGACTGAGAATGAGGAATGCATGCTCCATTAATTTCCATTGGAGTGAAGAATATGTTACTCTTTTGCCATCCCCATCAGTATTTTCTAAAAAATCTTCACATAGTCATGGCTTTATTTTCTTTATTCAGGAAGCCATGTATTACAGCCCTCTACAGTGTTTGCTCTTTAAGGATATTCACTTATTTTCCTTTCTCACTTCTGCAACACACATGCACACACCCGTCTGCACACACAGACACAAATTATGTCCTTAGGGGAGTATCTAAAATGACCTGTTACTGTGGGTATTTCGTAGCTGTTTTTCTCCTTCCAGTGATTAAAACCACAATTTTAGTTAATGTACAGAGCAGGTTTCATGCATAAATCTCCTCCCCGCCCCCTGGCCCCCCATAATTGCTTTTAAAATGCTGGAACCAATCTTGGATGCTGTCATCCATTTCTTTTGTGTCTTCAGTAAATCAAAATTTACATGACTATTTCCCACCAGATATTTTTGCAAGATAGATCTGTTTTCTGTGTGGTCTTTTTTGGCAGATATTCTGGCAGATTATATATATCGAGAGAGAGCGCGCGCAGAATATATGTATGAAAAAAATGACCAGAATAATCTTAAAGTATAGTGACTGCTAAGTAGTCTCCCACATGTTAGCAAAGAGGCAAAACTGTCTCATGACCCATGTCTCAGAATTGGTATACTGGTCATTACAGATTGTTCATCTCACACTATCATTCTGAAGTGTTACAATATTATTAAAAGCATCAGTAACTTTGACTTTTCTGAATCAACTGCTCCTCACCTCTAAATGTTGAGAAAAAGATATAATATCTTTTTAGCTCAGAGGTGGGCAAACTATGGTCTGTGGGCCACATCCGGCCCGCGGGACCATCCTGCTCGGCCCCTGAGCTCCTGGCCCGGGAGGCTAGCCCCCGGCCCCTTCCCCACTGCCCCCCACCCCTGCAGCCTCAGCTCGCTTGCTCCGCCACCAGCGCAATGCTTTGGGCGGCGGAGCTGTGAGCTCCTGGGGCTGTGCAGCTGCAGAGCCCGGCCTGATCCGATGCTCTGAGCTGCGTGGTGGTGGTGGCGTGGCCCGGCTCCAGCCGGGCGGCGCAGCTGTAGCACCACCAGCCACTGGTGCTCCAGGCAGTGCGGTAAGGGGGCAGGGAGCGGGGAGGGGGGGTTGGATAGAGGGCAGGAGAGTTTGGAGTGGTGGTCAGGGGGTGGGGGTGTGAATGGGGGCAGGGGTCCCGGGGGGACAGTCAGGAAGGAGGTGGGGTTGGATGGGGTGGCAGGGGGCAGTCAGGGGACAGGGAGAAGGGGTGGTTGGATGGGGCAGGAGTCCCGGGGGGGCAGTCAGGAATGAGAGGAGGGGTTGGATGGGGTGGTGGGGGGCAATCAGGGGTGGGGTCCGGGGGCGATCAGTGAACAGGAGGGATTGGATGGGACAGGAGTCCCGGGGGGTGGGGGGGGAGTAGATAGGAGGTGGGGGCTGGACCACGATCCCCTCCCCTAACCGGCCCTCCATATAATTTATGAAACCCGATGCAGCCCTCAGGCCAAAAAGTTTGCTCGCCCCTGTTTTAGCTAGTCCCAGTGCCAAATTCCTAATCCACAAACTGCACAATTCGCATACAGAAAATGACTGCCATTCCCTTCTTAGGAAAGATTTAATGGCCGAGATGGTGCTGTAACAGGTCTCATGTTACTACAACTTCCTTATATTTATAAAATCTACTATAGAACATTTGCTAGTATACTACGTAATATTGACATATGTTAGTAAAGACAAATTTTACACACGAAATAAATGAAAAAACTACATTCCAGGAAGCATTATCCTCATTTTTAAAAATGTTCTTTTGCTTACCAATTCACAAATTTCAGTAACACTAACAATGGACGTTCTAATCACTGGTGCACATATAACAATGTTCTAACTGTATTTACATAGGATTTTACTGAAGACAATTGTTTTCTTTTAACTACTTTATTTACATTCACCACTCTGTGGCTGAACCTATTTGCTTAATTAGCTGAAATATTTCTAAAACTTCTCACCAATAGAAGATAGCAGGTGGCTAGCTGGCTTATCTCTAAATCCACCTCCATAGGCAGATTCCATCACCTTCCACAAAAAGTACTATCAGAAAGCTAGAAATTTGGGGCAGATCCTCCAATGGAGCTATCTAGCAGGGGATCTGTCATGATTCATCACTGCTTTAAAAATAATCTTGAGTCACAAATGCAAGTAATATTACTAAACACTTTTCCTCATGCAACAAGTCTCTTTGCAATGCATAATCCATACTAAATCTAAGATGTTAGATCCAATATTAAACCAATAACTTAATTATTAAACTAACTTCATGGCACTGAGATGGTGAGAATGGGTAAAACATTCTTGGAAGATATGAATAAGAAAGATAAAATGGGGAAACCCTTAAAACAATTTTTTTTTTAAATAAATGTAGCTCTGATGCTGATCTCAGTTACTCATGTGGAAAGCTGGTGATTTACAAAGTCACTGGAGTTCAACTGGATTTGCACCAGAGTGAGGTCAGAGCCTGAGTGTGGATCATTCTCAGTTCAGTCCTAAGATCATTCAAGAGGGACAGGCTGCTAGACAATAGTTTTCAGCAGCCAAGTAATATTTCAAGTTGGATGAGCCCAGATTATTTCTCCAATACCAGTCCCAACGTTATAAGGCAACAATTTATTGGGCCACAATTTGAGATTTCCTGGCCTATCCAATTCATTTAAAAAATAATAAACGCATCACTTCTCAAACCAAAGCTGAAATTAAAAAGGCAGCTTTTGATGAGTCAGTTAGGATACTTGTAACTCAGACCATGCACTGACAAGAGAGGGGAAGCTCACAAATCAAACTAAAATGATCTTTCCTTTTGAACCACTCATTGTCCTCCTCTGCTCTCCTGCAACCACAGACTCTCAGTGGTTTCTCTTTCCTTCTTTCTTCTCTTGTTAATCTGATTGGTCTCTCCTTCTCTGATTTCCTCCTAACTAGGAACTCCATTATGTATGTGGATGGAACCACTGAACCCCAGTTTCCTATCCATCCTTGACTCCCTTAGTATCTTAGTTTGTCACCCCTCAAGCTTGTGCCCATGTCTCTCTTCAATCACATCAACATCAACTCTCCTTTCTTCTTTTCCTATTCTGTTCATGATCTCAACAAGTGAGATTCAAAATTGCCCTCCTTCATGGGTTTACCAGCCTATCTGATGGTCATTCCTCCCTTACTCCTTGTTCTGGCCTCCTCTCCCTCATTTGCACAACATCGCCACTGTTTGCACAAGAGTCTTCTCTGCATGCAAAACAGCCTTCCTGTAGCAATGCACCTCATTGACTATCCATCTTATTTTAAAGCTCACTTGATAACAGAGAGGAAAGAAGATCTAAGTGATTAGGGGTGCCAGCTTGGGGCATGAGGGATTGGGGTTCAGTTCCCTGCTCTTCCACCAATCCCTGTGTGGTCTTAGGAAAGTCACTTAGAACTTGTCTACATTTGCGGCAGTACGTAGGGTCCATGGAGCTACACGCCACCTTGAAAGGTAGGCTGTGTCTACGCTGTGCTGTGTAGCTACATGTGGCAGTGAAAGGCTCCAATGGGGGGAAGGCTGCAGGGAGCTGCCAGAGAGTTTCAGGGCAGTGGGGAAAGACTCAGGGCATTAAAAATAGCAGGGGAAGCACTTCTTGGGTATGGAGAAAGCTGCGTAGGATGCATACGCCAAGGTTCAGGTATGTAGGGCACTATACTTGCCTCAGGGTCTGCACTGTTATCTATGCTCATGCTACTTGGGTGTGCAATGTATGTACTATACATACCTCCACAAATGTAGACCTCCCTTTCATCTCTCCTGCCTCCATTCCCCATCTGTAAAATAGGGATGCTAATAAACCCCACCTCCAGAGATGCTGTGCAGATAAATACATTAAAGATTGTGAGGTGCTGCTCAGATACAATAGTAATAGGAGTTATATTAGTACCTTAGACAGATGTCTTCCTTGTCTCTATCTCATAATTCTTAAGTCCATCTTCTATTATTTGCTATTTGACATTGCAGTCATATTAAATGCCGCAGAGATGAATGAATAGACTGATTTTACCTCTTTCTGCTCATAGAACGATTTCCTCGCATTTATTCACTACCTGAATTTATCTGACAAATACCTATTCAAAAGTTTTTACTCTATGACTTGATCATGAATATGTAAAATTTGAGCAGAGTTATTTAGTTGATGCTGGTCGTGTAAGTGACATGATATTATTTCTTTCCCCTGATTGGATGAACTCACAAGCACTTCCAATGCATCTATTTACACGCACAATTTTTAAAAAATCTACTTTAAGCTATTAAAATTCCAGTGCCCTTGCACATTTGACTTTAAGTTTTTAAAAATTATTTCAAAATATATATTTTTATGATAAATAACAGAGGTAGATAGAGTGCCATCAATCTGGGTACTCAAAAACTACTGCAAAGCGTGAGGGTTTCTGCCTTCTCTTTGAATGATTTCTAATGTGGTAGTATAATCCTTCCTTCTCCATTTATTATCCTATTTATAATCTTCTACTAACCTTTATGTTACCATTTGTTCCTAGTGCTTACTCAAATAGGGAACCTGAACTTAAAACCTTCCCTGGGGCCTGGCAAAGATTTAGGTGGCACTGACTGCAGCTCTGCCCTTCCTCGCATGGCAGACCAAAAAGTATGTGGATTTATTCTTGCCCACAAAGATCCCTTCCCATTCAAAGGTATTCAAAGTGCCACAGGCACATAAAAGGTATTCCTTTGGCTGTATGGGCCCATAAACACTTCACTGAGAGAAGAACCTTGCTTCCTCAATGGACCTATGAGGATAAAATTTAATACTATGGAGGGAAGTAAAATCATGTTATAAAAATGTACCCACCCATCACATCATGGTAGAGTATGTGCCCGATTCTAATCTCATTTTACACCACTGTGAATCTGCAGTAAATCCATTAAAGATATTAGACTTTGGATTTACCCCGGCATAGCTGACCACAGAATTTCATTGTATGCATCAGTCTTAGTATCCCAAAACATATGTAAGCCTAAGGCAGCATGGGTCTGCTTTTCAGGTCCCAATTAGGTGTGCAATTTTTGAGCACACAAACATCTACTAACTTCATGCAAATGTGTAAATATGATTAGCACATCTATGTTAGCTCAGTTTATCCACAAGTATTGATGCATGCACATTTTCTAATGTCTCTTTCATAGTTACACCATACTTCAGGATATAGTCCCGTAGCCAAATGCAAGTTTTTGGCAGCACCTTGCTTTAGGACTTGGTGGATTCTGACCCTCTAGTTCAAAGAAACTACCTGATGACACTTGGTCACTGTTAAACACTTTGAAATGAGTACTTATTAACATTTAATTTCAATTATTTTTAGTGAAATCTTCACACTAATATGTTGTAACAAAACATAATTAGCTAGGAGATATATGTTATATCTGTATTAGTAATATACCTTTCTAGTACACCCCCTCGTCCCCTCCAAATTAAGACATGATGATATATGTAAGAGCAGAGAGAGGAGGAGATTGGTTACTGCATCTAGAAGCCATGAAACTGATGCTGCCTTACTTCTTTGCAGCTGGACATGCCACAGTAAGCATTGTATCACCTGTGATCCATAGAATCCATGCCAGGTAACATCTTAGAGTGGTTCATGAAGAGTATGCATTTCATGCACCATGTTCCAGGCATATGGAATAGTGTATGGAGTGACATGTATATTGAAACCGCCTTCATTAGGTTTGGCCACGGTCATGGAATCATTCTGAAATCAAAGACACTCACGATTTGGACTCTTAGGTCTGGTCTATACTACCCGCCTGAATCGGCGGGTAGAAATCGACCTCTCGGGGATCGATTTATCGCGTCCCGTTGGGACGCGACAATCGATCCCCGAATCGGCGCTCTAACTCCACCAGGGGAGGTGGTAGTAAGCGCCGCCGACAAAAAGCCGCAGAAGTCGATTTTGCCGCCGTCCTCACAACGGGGTAAGTCGGCTGTGATACGTCGAATTCAGCTACGCTATTCACGTAGCTGAATTTGCGTATCTTAAATCGACTCCCCCCTGTAGTGTAGATGTACCCTTAGCCTTCACATATGCAGCTGGCTAGTGAAGATATTTTCAAACCAATGATGCAAAAATACAAGAGATCCACAACGAAGCAATGAAGTCAAGGATTGCTGCAGATGCAGTGCACAGAGAAGCCATTAGTAAGAAGCCAGAGCTGTGCATTGATTCCTTCAAACCCAGTTGGCACCCAGAGGCAAAATTAAACATTGTCAGTGGTAGAGCGTCACCACCAACAGTCAATGTAGATGACACACATACAACTAGAATTCGCCAAATGCAAGAATTTGAACACAGCTGGCCCGGGGGTTCTGTGCACAATACCAAAGATAGAAGAAACACTGACAATGACAAATAGCATGAACAAAAGTTTGGCACAACAAAGATATTTGACATTAAATTTATCTATTCAAGAGTGATAGGCCTACCAGCAAGTTCACAAGAGGTTGACATCAAGACTATTTTGTCATGACTGTGCCCTTGTACCAACATCAATGTTTACTGACTGGTGACATGAGGATTGCCCAGGCTAAGTCTACCCTAAAGAAGCAGCTGCAGACACAGGTGCCAACTAGACATACTTCACAAGAAGTCACCTGCACAGTCACTGACAGTTCCACAGTTCTTTGGATAGTACCCTGGCCAGCAAGTGGTATAGTCAAAGTACTGTGTCCCATTTCAGAGTCTCTATTGTACACAAGCTAACAGCGGGTGATGTATATCTCGTCTTTGGTAGGTACCGAGACTTCAGCACAAAGTGTCACAAGATCTAGCAGAGCTACAGAAGCAAGCACAGTGCATCAGCTGAGTACAAGTACACAGCTCCCTCCACAGAAAATTGTCTTGACGGCAACTTAAAATAAGAAACAGAAGATAACCATAATTTGTACAGAATTCACTCAAGACACTAATGACACACACCAAAGCACAATCTAGTCAATACAGGCAGAGACAACACCATAGCTGAACTAAACCATGGAGGAGTGGTGATCAACAGAGAAGACATGGTCATCTTGCATGAGGAAGCTGACAACATCCTTGCACAACAAACGGTAATGGCTGCAAAAGAGAAACAAGTGGTGATATCAGTATTATCAGATGACACTGACATATTTGTCTTACTCTTACACCATTACCTTAAATAGGGCCTAGCATCTTTACTGATTATGGAACCCTGAGTCTAAGAGAGAGTTGTAATAGACACCTGTTCTACTGCAAAGCAGCACCAGAACATTGTACCAGGATTGTTAACAGACTTTGTTCTCTCAGGCTGTATCAAAGTAGTTTCCTACTTTGGCCTCAGCAAAGGCATTGTGTTGAAGATTCTGCAATCTGGATACTCCCTCTCTCTGCTGGGTGACATCGTTGCAGCAATGCCTGATGTCATTGAACTGGCAACCAAATTGATGGCTTCATGTTACAGGCAATCAAATTGTGCCACCGTCTTGGAAGCACAGCAGAAATCATGGACAGGGAAAATTGGCAAAGGTAGCACATCAACACTAAAGTTCAGCTCCTCATCACCAACAACTAGAGCAATATAGAGAATGTAAGACGAGCATCATCTTCAGGCAGGTTTGTGGAAAAGAACTTTGGATCCAGGCGGAGCACCACTTGAAGCACTGCAGTATGGATGGATACGCAATGACAATTCCAAGCATCTGTTTTCAAAACTGTACCAGCCCATGTTACGCTTCCTCCTCCAGATTAATCAAGTGCTCTTGTGAGAGTGATGCACTTTGTAGATCCATGAGATGTGTATGTAACACGGCCAAACTGCCACATACCATATTCTGTGCATGCCAAGGAGGTATGGTATGTTGCAATGACCTGACAAAATTAGCTTTAGCATTTGCAGATGAAAATAGTGATGACAAGTAGTGACGTGTATTACTCATATTAGGTCACTCAACTGTAGTTTGAAAGAGACGGAACACTGGTAATCATTTATAATGATTCCAGAATGAAGTATTTGGTTAAAATTATCGTCGTCATCATTTTATTACATATATTTATAATTTGTTGACTATTTTACACACTAAAAAGAGTGGTTACGAAACTAAATGAAAATTGAGGTTTTCTGCTATAACCACAACCACCATCCTCATATACCCCAATTATTAAAATATGTATTGTTATTGATTCATATCACAAATGTTAAATACATATATTTAGTGCATTAGAACACATCAGACATGATTTTTTTATGCCCCAAATCACTGCAAACTCTTAGCAATTGTGGAGTAGTGGTGATGAAATGTCGATGTTTCAAAATGTTCAATAGTGACTGTGTCATCAGGCGGATTCTTAAAATGTGTGGTCTTGAGACACAGAATCCACACAAAAAATCCTTGTATGGACTCTAGAGCAAGGTTAACCAGCGTGGCTGCCGGAGAAATAATACATTGTTCATTATTTCAACAGTGATCCACAACAGGCTGCAATGTACTTCATTCCCCTATGATCTGGTACAATGATGTTACCTGAAACAGGTATTTAGACTGTATAAATGGAACTACAAAAACTTGAAAAAGATTAGTCTGGAGAAAAAAGTTCTTCCGCTCTCTGTTGCTTTGAGAATACGTCCAAGTCTATGTAGAGCTTCAATTAAAGTTTCTGCTGCTCCCGTACTTTAAAATATGTCTGTGATATGATTGCAAATTCCCTCTCTGCACTGTGTCAAAACCAGATATATTATAAAGTGACAGGTCTAAAAAATTATTGTTCTCCTTTTGTCCTCTTCCCCATGCTGCAGACTCCTATCTTGATCCCATCTTTGAGCCTCAATAAACGCACACACTGAACATATAATATGGATTTCCCCTTGTCCCTCAGCTGCAACTTCCCACCCCTTGTTCCCCCCTGTAGAGCCATAACTAACACGGCACTAATTCTTAAAACAAAAGCCTCCTTGCCCTCTGCCCTCACAGCTGCAGATTCCGCCCCTCTGCTGCTGTTTCCAGCCCTCTTTGCTCACATACGTCACAGAAAAGTGAAAGTTGTGCCAGGGCTTTCCCCCACCCCCGCATTTTTTTTTGTACTGCAATTCTTTTAAATAATTGTTTCCAAAGGGTGACTAGACCAGAGTTCCTGATCAGGATTCAGAAAAGACTTTTAGGCCCTGTTTATGCTAGAAAAACAATCCACTGATGATGTTGGGTGCTGGGTTAACTGCAAACATAGATAAGGGCAAACTATATATAGCACTGCTTCAGTAGCCATAGTTCAACTGAAAGGGTGATGCACGTGGTTTGTCCTTGTGTATACTTGCAACTAAATCTATGGCAAACCTATAGCAAACCACCATTGTCAGCAACGCAGAGTTTATTTTGAGGACCTAAGTCATCGTCTGTATCTAACTGGAACAATTAAATAAATGGCTGAAGTCTATCAGGTGGTTGGTACAGCATTTGAGTATGCCCAGAGCCTCACTGAACGGGGCTCAGTGTCAGTAGCAAGAACTAACGTAAGCTTGACCAGTGTCTGACAGGTGTAAATGGAGCTGGGTAAGACAAGGAAGAATTTTTATTGGCGGGGTGAAGACCTAGAAGGACATACACCCAGAATGTGAAGCTCTGGCGAACAGCTCTACAATTTATCATCACGCCCTACTTGTGACTGTAACCTAACAGTGTGTCATCTTTACTTTTCATGTTATTTATTTACAAGTGCATTTTTAGTACCAACCCTTTCATTCATTAATCCTAATGTGGCCTTTTTCAATGTCTACTTACCATTTTAAATATTTACCATAATTTACAGGGCTTTCTTGAACACATCCAAGGTATATTATATGGGGCTAGCTTAATGGAAAGTCTTATATACACCAAAGCAGGAAAAAAACCACATTTTAATTTATAGTGGCTTTGAATTTTGATCATAATTTATTCCTAGGGAACTATTCAAAGCCACACCAGTAAGAATTTTCAGTGGCAATAGAGGGGAAAAAAACAATAAATGCTGATCTTATTATTCATTTTTATTTTGAAAGCTTTCCCATATTGCATTCTGGGATTATGTAAATTAGTTATAACTGCTGAATACTTAGCAATGTAATTTTAGCACCTCACTATGAAAGAAATCCTATGCAATGGCATAGGAGTCTTAATATAGTCTGTTTCAGGTGTGGGCCTAAGATCCATTTCCAAAAAATCCATGAAACAGAACAGTAAAAACTCAGAAATAAGAACCTGTCTAATACAGGAGAAATACATAAGATCCATTTCTGCTGTCATCAGAAGGCTCTCAGGACTGGAAAAGGGCTTGATGGTTTGACTCTTGAGTGTGATCACAAAACTAAGCAAGTTTCATGTGCTTTTGTATTTTGCTGTGAACATTTCACACAACTCTAATATTAATACTTTCCTCCTTTTTTAAAACTTTTGCAAAAGTTAAGTAACTATTGTTTGTAAGGTGCTTTGAGATTTTAATATGAAAGTTTCTGTAGAACAGAAAATAATTATGATTGTTTTTTGTTGTTAATTAAAATAATAACATGCATGAAGATAATGGCTGGGCTTGTTTTGTTTTTTTCTTTTCTTTCAAACAGCCAACAGTTTGCAACCACAATTTTGTGTCTGCAATTAATTGTGGCTTCAGATTATATCATTTAGAGTCTGACTCCTTATTCTTGCAGAAATGGAGGCCCTTGTAAATATGCAGCCATGTATCATTAAATGAAGTTAAACAAGTTCAAGAACTCAAAGGGATGCATTAAATAGACTAGAAGATAAACATCATTTCCAGTATTCATATTTCATCAAAAGTAATCTCTGTGGGCTTAGCTGTGGCTTCGCCACTACGGTAATGTGCAGCATGTTGCCCCTGGAACAGACCAGGAACCACTGTGATTTAGACAGTCATACTCTCGTCTCTGCTTCCCCTTCTACTCCAAGGGGAAAATAATCTGTGCCCGCCCTCTAACTAGTGCAGGTGACATCCCTGGTGTGCCTGCTCAGATGTGCTGGCCAGCACTTTGGGGAAATGAAAGGGGGTACAGAACCAAGATTCTGTCTATTCCCCTCCCCTCCTCGTCCATATGCTCATGAGCAGGGCTGCTTTCACACTGTAATCTCCAAACACGTAGCTTGTGCCTTACTCCTTTGCATGGCTCCATATAGCAGCTCATAACTGAGCTCTTTGAAAAGTGAATGGTCAGTCCTCTCTACCTGATAGAAAATTGTGAAATCTCAACGTTAGGACACAGGACTTGCGTGGGGGGTGGAGCAGGAGGTCAGGAGACCTGGGCTTTAGTCTGCCATTAACCTCTCTGTGCCTCATTTTCTCCAATTGTAAAATGAGACTAGTATTTCTGTGTTGTGAGGTTTCATCAATTAATGTCTGTGAAGCACTTTCAGAGTGTGATATTTAAGGTCAATGCGTGAAACCTATCATTAAACACTGGCAAAAAGGGCTTCATAGAGAGAGAGCAGAAGATGATGGGCAGGACTAAAGTCCAGCTAGACCTGCCCTCTGCAGTTGCAGTAGATCTGTGATTTTACAGTCTGTTAGGGACAAGCACTGCTTGGTGGTACACAGGTTATAAGAAAACCAGCTGTGGCATCCAGAAATCATGAGAGACATGGCAGCAGATAGCTCCATACATCATGACACTGTATACAAACAGTCAGTAAGTAATAATCAGGTATCAACTCACACAGTGTTGGATATACACCAAGGAGCCAGATTCTGCCCTCATTTACACCAATGCAAACCCTCTGTTCTAAAGAACTAACATCCCCCCACATCTACACAGCAAATATCTCAGAATTACTCCAGGTGCTTGCCAGAAGTTCCGTCCTATTTTGTCTCTACCAGAGGTTCTCAAACTGTGGTCCGTGGACCACCAGAGATCCACGAGCTCCATTCAGGTGGTCTGTGGATAGTTCCCTCTAAGGTGCGCGCCTGGGCGGCCGCACAGAAGAGAATGAAGGGCCACCCACCTAATTAGTGGAGCCATGCAAGCGTGGCTCCACTAATTAGGTGCCTGGACCCTGGAGAAGACGCACATGTAAGGTGAGGTGGTGACCTTGGGGGGGAATAGGAGGTAGGTGGGAGGGGCAGTGGGGTGAGAAAAGGGGATGGGGGGAATTTGGGACATGCAGAGCTATGGTGGCCAGAGAAAGAGGCGACTTTCCCCAGCTCCAGGGCTGCTGCGGCGGGGGAGAGTGGGCACATCCATCGCATTAGAAAGGGTAAGACTACGGACATGAAAATATGAGTTTTGTGCTTTTATTTGTAGAACAAAAAAAATTAATTATTATTAAGTTTTTTTAAATATAGCGCTTTACAATAGGTAGCTAACGGTACAAACAAGAGTTGGAAAGATCATTAAGTGGTCCACCGAGACCCTTAGCAATTTTTGAGTGGTCCGCTAAAAAAAAAGTTTGAGAACCACTGGTCTATACCTTCCGGAAGTTCATGATGATACAAAGTGTTTGGGTTCAGCTACCTCTACATGCATAAATGACACTTTAGAATGAGAAATCTCATTCTGCTATGATATGCTTTTTCTAGGAGTCTTGGATATGAAATCAAATCAGCCTGCAGACATGGATTGCCTCAATGCTGTTTCTTGTTGGCTCTAGAACATAAAATCATCCTGCTGCTATAGAAAATTGTTGGGGACCTCTTCCTAGAAAACTAGGCAGACTTTTCTGGCAATTACTTCACAATAGATTCTACTGAATCATACATCTTCAAAGAGAACCTGGAAGATTTCTGTGATAAATGAACCAAAACCTGGCAACAATGCACTGGAAATACAAGGAAAGAAGTATTAGACTCCAACTGCAACACTAGCTAGATTGAAGGGAAGTGACTAACAAAACCTATGGGGAAAGGAACTGTCTACTTTTTGACTTACGGTGTGCATAAGAGATTCATACATTTGTTTTCTTTAACTGGTATAACACAGTTTATATTGATCTAGTGAAAAACGACCCAAAAATAAAGTTTAAAAATGTTTAGCACAGCTCAGTTGTCAATCCAAAAATCTTATTAGACATAGGCATGGATATGACATCTTTTCCCTCAAAAATAATTTAAGAATGTAAGGATTTGACCATCCATACTATCAGCTTTGTGGGAAAGATGGGTTCTACTCATCTTTTCTTGTGGGAATGGAGCAGGGAATTCGCCTTTGTGAATAATTTGTGCACATTCCTGCTTGGAATACACACACTTTTCATGTCAGTATTCCATATCCATGCATAGGTTCTAAGAACAGTTGTTTGGGACTGGTTGTGGTTTTATCAGCCATAATGGGGTGCACACACAACCACCCAGGAGATTTACCTACTGCAGCAAGAATAAGAACTCATGTAGTAATAATAATACTATGCATTTAATACCATGTAGGGATGAAATAGGACTTAAGTGGTGTATACATCTTGTGTTGGTCAACTGCACACGCACAAATATCACACTCATATCAGAATACGAGGGTCTCAAATACGCACACATGTACCAATTTCCTGAATCTAGTTCATATGCTGCTTTGCATCTGACGCCTTGACTCAGAAGTGTTACACAGTACAGTGTCTGACACAACTGTTAGCATTAGTACTTACAAATGAACTACAGCTAGCACTAACTAAACTCATCTCATCCTTTAATACACAATTTAAACACACATATTAATTTCATTAGATCAAATGTGGCCGTGCATCGCTGGCAGGGGAGGGCAGGGCAGGGCTGAGCTGTAAGGCACATCCAAGCAGAATGCCTCAGTGGAAGAGAGGTGACTAGCACATCTAACACCTGCTTGAGAGAGGAGCATAGAACATTCCCACCTTATACGCTGTCAGTCACTGGGAGATGTGTAGAGAGAGACAGTGTGAGCATGCTCCCCGCTAGCTGCACACACCCACTTGGAGCTACAGAGGTTGCAGGCATACAGGTTTGCCCCTTGCCCTTTAGCACTCTAGAGAGCATTAGGTCTGTACTGTGCTCTTATGTAGGAAAACATCACTTTGGGGGACAGAAACCACATCGGCTGGTGGCCCCCAACCTGTTCAGAGATTAGAAATTATAGCTGGAGAAGATTAAATCTCCCTGCAGGCTACCATATTTACAAGTGCTTGGTTCAGTCTTCAATTACTATCATGGTAGGGCTTCCAATACTTCCCTTGAAAGACTAGGCCAGAAGGGATTGTCATGATGATCTAGTCTGACCTCCTACACACAGGCCACAGAACCTATTTCAGTCCAAAAAATCTCATGACTAAGAAATGTTTCCTGATATCTTGCCTAACTGTCTTAAGTACCTCATCATCCCCAATGGGATCATCCTAAACTATTCCATTCCTTCCTTGATGTGTACATCCTTCAGTTACTTACAGACAGTTAATATATAGCCCTAATCATCAATTGCCCAAGAAACAATTAATTAAATTTTTCTTTATAAATCAATCCCTCCAGACTCTTAATCATTTGCATTACTTTTTTCTGGATTCCCTCCAGTTCCCTGACATCTTTCTGAGATTGACGTGCCCAGAACTGTATTTTTGATGCAGTCTGAACAGTGCCATATGTAAAGAGACTATCACTACCACTGGTCAGAGAAACTTCAGCAGAACCATAAACTGATGGAGTGTGCAATTTCATTGAAATGGAAACACTTTGCAAAATCAGATCCTCAGCCCCATGCACTCTGATTTTCTCAGGGTCAGTGGCACAAAAGACGACAAACCCAAACCAGGTGGCCAGTTCAATGTTCTCTCTTGTGGGAATCCCCATGTGTTATAGGGCCATTCTAGTGGCTCCAGTGTCACCCGACTCCAGCCACCAGGGGGCATAGTCAGTGTCTGGCATGCCTTTGCACACTGGCAGTCCCCTGGCTGCGGGATTATAGGCAGCCGTTGAAATGCAGAACACCCCAAGGGTTGCTCCACTTTAGGCTAGGGGCTGGAGCCAGTACAGATTGGTCCCTTGATCAGACAGCCACAAAGGAGAATGAAAAATCACCTTTCCATCTCCCTTCTTCTCATCTATGTAAAGCACTCCTCCAGTACGGCTGAGGAACTGGCATTATTGTTTTCCAAGGATTTTACCTCCTGTTGGATAGCTGTATTTCAGATTATTTGGCCCCAGATATATTCGTTTGCATTTTCCCAGATTAAATCACTGGGCTATACTGTGCAATCCTTGCTCATATTGGGAAACACTGACCTATAGGAGCAGTCACGCTGATTTCACTGGGGTCCCTCATTTGTAAGTGCTCACAGCCTGAGCATGTGCTGCACAATCTACTGCTTTCCTGCCCATATTTCTAACCTCTCACGGCCCCTTTGCATTATTCTGGTGTCTTCACTCATGCTCATGCCATTTCTCAATCTATCATTGCGTAAGAGTATAAATCGTTTGTTATTATCTCCATTTATAGGCATTTCTTGGGTGATCATCAAGTACAAATCCAATCACCTATTTCCCCACTCTTCCAGATCATCATCAAAAACATTCAATAAAAAAAAAGGCCTAACACAGATCATTGTATAGCACCACTGTGGGCAGCCGCCAGCAACTCATCACGCTACATCACATTTATCATCGCCCTGGGTTTATGGTCCTTCAGTCAATTTTTAGTTCATGTGGCAATGCTGACATCCACATCAATTTCAATTAATATTTCAAGTAAGATTTGGTGAGGGCCCTGTGACCTGATGCTTTACTAGAGTCCAGATACATTACAACTCCTCTATTCCTTTTGTCCACTACTGTAAATTGATCTAAAAAGCTATTAGGTTTCTCTGGCATGATTTATTCTGAACAAACCCGTGCTGTTAATTGTGCTTATGATTCCATTTCTCTCTTAATATACATTCCATTACTTTACCAGGACTTGGAGTTGGACCACTGAATGGTCATGGCCAGAGTTGCTTTTTTTCCCTCCCTCCCTTTTTCCAGTGCAGTATTTCATTTGCTTTTTCCACCAACCCTCTGGTACTTTCCCAGTGCTCTGTAACTTTTCGTAAATAATTGCCAGTGTTTCTGTAACTTCATTAGTTAATTCCCTTAACACTCTGAAATGCATCCACACCTGCTGATCCGTATCTACGTTCAGTTGTTTTAAGTATTCTCCTACCTGCTTTTCATCAGTAGCTTTGACAAAGTCATCATTGCTTCTTAAATTATCCATTCCTCTTTCCCTCATTTTTTCTTACATTTTACAGATTTTATAAAGCCGCTCAGTAGTTTACCCACTTAGAACTATAACTGATTTAATCTTCTTCCTCATTTATTAATGGGTCTACTTTTGCTCTAGTATTTTTTTGCTTAATCAATTTCGTAAGTTTTTCTTAACCCCTTTGGCTAGCATTAACTCATTCTTCTTGCTGCACTGAGAAGCCTTAAACTGACTCTGTATTTTGGTTCACTTCTCTCTCTCTCTCCCCCCCTTGCCAATACAGGGCTTTTTTTATCCTTTCAATCACTCTATCAATCACTAGGCAATTTGTAAGCATTCGTTGTCTGGCACCGGTGAGGCTGGTGACTACCTATAACTATTGACACCACTGTGACTGCCAGCTGATGAAACCACATTTGTCTCTACAATTAGCTTGTCCTTCCAAAGCCTGCTGCCTCATTTGTCTATTTATTTAATCCTAGAGAGTGCACTGTTTTTGTCTGTTTGTACAACATGTAGTACAATGGATATTGAATCCTTCCTTCAGATCTTTAGGCATAACAGCAATTGAAGTGATAAGCAATCAAAATAATAATAAATAGTTCTGGATATTTGCAAAGTCCCTCAAGAAGCCCTAGGGATCTCATCTTGTTCCTTGCATTTTTCTTTTGCATTGGTATTGTAGGTCAGTCAAAGGGAGTTGGGTATCGTCTTCCACATTGATGGGGCCCTATTCTGCCACTACAGCATACAAGCTGCTCCAGCTGAAGGGAGTGGGAGTCATATCCCACGGTAAGAGAATGGGGCACATAGATTTTATCTCTATTGGAATATTGAAGACTTACTGGTGGGTGTCCCAACATTCCAGTGATCAGAGATAATTACAGTTTGGTACTTGCACTTGGTCTACATTTAATAAATATCGCACACAAACAAACAATGACATTAAACAAGTATTAAGGTTGCAAAGTCAAGCACTGAAAAGTTAGGAAATGCCTACATTTGTTGGTCTCTAAGGTGCCACAAGGACTCCTTGTGCCACAAGGACGCCAACAGGGTTCCGTGTCCGGCAGACACCCGAGGACACCATCCAGGAGATCTTGCAGGACGCCGCCAAGATTGATGTCTCCCTGCTGGCACCATGGCCGAAGATAAACGCCCTGAACACCTTCCTGATCCCACGCATCTCGTTCACCCTAAGGGAATCCGCCGTGGCGAAGGTGCCCCTCAACAAGGCAGACAAGATCATCCGGAAGCTGGTGAAGAAGTGGCTGTTCCTTCCCCAGAGAGCCAGCAAAGAGCTGGTCTACATCGCCCACAGGCACGGCGGCGCCAACGTCCCCCGCATGGGTGACCTATGCGACGTCGCGGTGATCACCCACGCCTTCCGCCTGCTGACATGTCCCGACGCCACGGTGAGGAACATTGCGGCGAATGCCCTGCGTGATGCGACAGAGAAGCGGATCGGCAGAGCCCCCTCAAACCAAGACATCACCACCTTCCTGAGCGGCTCCCTGGATGGGGAATTCAGACGGGACGGGCGCGACATCGCTTCACTGTGGTCCCGCACTCGCAACGCCACGCATCGCCTGGGGAAGCGCATCGGCTGCCGCTGGGAGTGGTGCGAGGAGCGCCAGGAGCTGGGAATCCGGGTGCCACAGATCAGGTCCGACGACAACACCGTCGTTACCCCGACGGCCAG
Organism: Terrapene triunguis; assembly: GCF_002925995.2. Taxonomy (NCBI): domain Eukaryota; kingdom Metazoa; phylum Chordata; order Testudines; family Emydidae; genus Terrapene; species Terrapene triunguis. The sequence continues at coordinate 16,463,155 of NW_020664409.1, forward strand.
GGGCTTGCTGGAGAGGACTCTGAAGGCCGCCATCCGCTCGCTGTACTTGGAAACCCTGAAGCATAAACCGGACCAGGGTAAAGCCTTTGAGTTGACCAGCAAGTGGGACGCCAGCAACCACTTCCTCACCGGGGGCGGCTTCACCCGTTTCGCCGACTGGCAGTTCATCCACCGTGCCCGGCTCAACTGTGTCCCGCTCAACAGAGCCGTCCGCCACGGGAACCGAGACAAGCGTTGCAGGAAGTGCGGCTACCCCAACGAGACCCTGCCCCACGTCCTGTGCAGCTGCAAACCCCACTCCAAAGCCTGGCAGCTGTGCCACAATGCCATCCAGAACCACCTGGTGAAAGCCATCGCGCCACGCCTGGGGGAGATCTCCGTGAACTGCACCATCGCCGGTACTGACAGCCAGCTACAACCTGACGTGGTCGTCACCGACGAGGCCCAGAAAAAGATCATCCTCGTCGATGTCACGGTCTCCTTTGAGAACAGGACCCCGGCATTTCGCGAAGCCCGAGCTCGTAAGCTGGAAAAGTACGCCCCCGTGGCTGACACCCTGAGAGCGAAGGGCTCTGAGGTGCAGATGGGCGCCCTGATTGTGAGAGCCCTGGGCACCTGGGACCCCTGCAACGAGCGTGTGCTGCGGACCTGCAGGATCGGTCGACGCTACGCACGTCTCATGCAGCGCCTCATGGTCTCAGACACCATCCGATGGTCCAGGGACATCTACATCGATCACATCACCGGCCACTGACAGTACCAGGAGGCGTGAGCCAGAGTGACATCGTTCTCCCACTATGAGAAAGGGACCAAGTGACCTTCTCCGTTGGATCATATGAACTGGAACCATAAACTCCCTGAACATTAAATCTCACCAAATGAGGGTCAATCCATCCTCATCATCATATCCACTCATTATAATCCACACCCGAACATAGCCACTTTATGAACTTCATACTCTCATATCTCAATGTCTGTACTTTGACCCATCAACCTTTTACCCCCAATCGGGGATATTGCAGATTATGTATTCCTCATGCCACTTTATCTTAAACCAAACTTTGCACCCTCGATAATCTGTATGTTATTCCCTGATAACCAGAAACTTCTATGCTCAAACTCTGTTCACTAATTTTTTTAACATCGTCTTAATAAAATGCTGAGTGATTACAGAAACCTAACCTCCCCTTTCACCCTCCACGCACAGTATTTTATTTTCAGTTTGGTTACTGCTAACTATTCGGTGTTAGTTGCAAGCCAAGTGTAGAGAGTTTATTTTACATCATCTATATTCCCTTTTCCTTAGTGGCACTTAATGAGTTCAAGGCGTTGGAAAGTTGTCCTCAGCCAAGCCAATATCCCATGAGTTATAAATGATATTTCATCCTCATATGCAAATTTTCTGTGCCTAAGTGAATTATTTACAAGGTACAGCTTGTGGGCTCCAACAATCAGCTGCCAGAGATTTACACCTACACTGAGTCCCTGCCTTCCTACTAGGAGAATATGAAGTTTTCCACTGTACTTTAAGATCTGAAGATTTAACAGAGACTAGTTCGCCCTGAAGCTGGCACTGCCTTTCCTGGGATGGTAGCTGACTAGGCCTTGCTGAGGGAGAGAGAATAATGGTGAGCTGAGAAACACCAAGAATAACTGCTTCAGTATCTTAAAATAGTTTCTTTTTCTTCCTCTGCACGCAGCTGTAAATGAAATCCATTATGGATCATTTAAATTCTATACTTCCAGCTTTGCATGTGTAATACCAAAAGTAGTTCTGCCATTGCTTTTTATCTTAATAAGAAAAAAATTCGCTGCTGCTGTTACCTAGAAAGTATCATAGAATCATAGAATACCAGGGTTGGAAGGGACCTCAGGAGGTCATCTAGTCCAACCCCCTGCTCAAAGCAGGACCAATTCCCAACTAAATCATCCCAAGTAAGGAGGAGGCAGATGAGAAAAATAAGGAAATTGTAGTCGCCTCACTAATACCCCCCTTAAAGTTTGCAAGTACAATTGCGCCGTATTTTAAGACAAATTATTTTAAGTGCATTGAGTGATATTTTGAAAGTTGCATTTACACTTACTGAGGCTCTGCATTCATAACACTATCTCAAGGAGCAGAGTATGGTAAAGAGTGGTTGTTGTTACAAGAGCAATTATAACATGATTCAGCATAGTTAGGAGCTAAGTTACACTAGTGTGAGTGAGTGTAGGCAGAGAGGTGCGTGTGGTTTCTTCCAAATATCAGAAAGCAAAATTGTTTCTCTCTTGTAATCTGTAGTTTTTCCACCAGCTTTCAACCCTATGGTAAAGTTTGTTAGGCCAATGGTTTTTACACATGATGGTACTACTGAAAAAACAACAACAGTGTGCTACAGAATATTCTCCCAAGAGAATCAGTAGGACCTCAATCACTTAGTACATCTAAAATAGACCAGACAAAAACACTAGTAGGTATACAGTTGGGAACAATCCCGCACTGGGAAGGAGATGGACTAGATGACTTTATAGGTTTTTCCTCCAGTTCTAATTTGTGATTCTGAAGGACTCCAGTCTGTATTGTTCTTCTTTCCCTTTCAGTTGAAACCCCACTGAAAAAAGGCAAGTTGCTAATTCTTTCCGTTTCACCTTTTCTAGTTTATTTGATATTATAATGTTGGAAATTGTGTAATTGTTGAATATTTAAATGCTCTTTAAATGACTGGCTAAGTGCATTATAGAGGAAAGGTGTCTTCTTTTGTCTGAACTATCATGTTTCTGTCACTGTCAGAGGTAAGATATTGGAACTAGACAAACCTATGGTTGACAGAGATCTTGTATAAAGTGCTACAGCTTCATTTGGGCACTGAAAAATCATCATCTTTTTTGTTTATTTAGTATGGCATTTTCCACTCTTTATGGCTGCTGTGCTTCTGGGACCTGGCCCAGCAACCCATCCCTATTCAGTAAAGCACTTACACATAGTCTCAATTTTAGGCTCATACTTAAAATCTCATTGAACATAAAAGTTAAGCAAGTGCTTGAGGATTTTCCTGAATTTGGGCCACACTCTATATTTGGTACTGTCTGTTAATATCTGGCTGCATCCTCTTCTGTCTCAATGAGCCCCTGGATTTGCTAACTTTCTTCACTCCCAGAACAGGATGTGGAAAATGTAGCTGGGATTATTGTTTTGCAAGATATGTTGCATTTTTTTAATCTTTTGTCAGAAACTCAGAATGGCTGTAAAGCACTTTACGAGATTAATCTCTGTGTATAAGATTATTTCCTAGTGAGGTTAGCAGAGCCTTCTCTTAAGAACAGATGAAAAAAGTTAAATATCATATCCGTCTCCAATAGGGTGTGCATTTTTGCTCTGTCTCACTCATCCTGGGAGTAAATACATGTGATTTTTTTCACCTTTAAACCAGAGAACAGTAAAATGGTAATTAATGTGGACCGCTTAAAATATACAATTACCTGGTAATAGAAAGAACATAAAAGTAGTATTTTGTAAAATCCATTTCATTACTACCCTGTACATATAAGCTCTTTATTATACAATGCACAGAACTGTGCCTTACCATTTTCACATTACAATGACTTGCTTCTTTTTCCCCACAGACCATCAGCACACAGTCACATTACAGTACAATGGGCAACTACATTAGCTGCTCAGACTTTCACTTCTTTATATTGTCAAAGTTATTATGCTCTATGCCCTTAGCAACTCCAAAGCCCAAAATACCTTGAGAATCTAAATTTAAAAAAAAACACGTGTTTTGGATACACGTGTAAAGTTTTGATGTGATTACATTTACTTTGAAAGACAGATTGCAATTTTTTACTCTCAGAGATAAACTTTCATAAATAAATTGAGAAAGTTACAAAATATGGATAATCATCAGTACTATTGTCCTGCTAATTTCCATCACATCCTGTAGTCCAACACTTTCTTTTAAATCTGACAAGTACTTTTTTTTTTTACATATACCACATTCTAAGATGCACACATTTTTTACTATTAAGTGGTTGCTTCATGCAAAAAGAAAAATAGAACTGTACGAAATGTGGATGCTTGTTTGGCATGAGTTTTTCATCTGTTTCACTCCAACATATCAGTGTCATGATGTCTCCCAGCTCTGTGAAACTGCCCTGGTAGTGATCAAGAGCCTGAGCTGGAATAAAGAACTTCTTCATTAGGACATCAAAACTGTAGGAATATTTTCAATTGCTGGTATAACTTTTTCTTGCAAGTGCTTTCACTTATTTCAAGACCACCTAAGGCTCTATAAGGTACACAGCAACACAGTTTCAGACATCTCTGTGATGTTCTGTACATCATATAGTTGCTAACAACCTGTCAAAGTCATCCTGACACCAAACTGAGAAGCTGATGGCTTGGTAACATATTAGCAGAGATGAAAAAAGATGGTCCTCATTACTGTAATAAAACCAGCAGAGACACACTGAGAATCAATTACTGATTTGTGACCTCTTGAACTAACCCTCAGTCAAGTAGGGAACTGCACAGAGCTTCTTACATTATCAAATGATTTAGGATGGAACACTGTCTGAAGACTTGCAACAAGTCAAGGCAAATACGTTTCCTTAAATTGTAGCTTACTTAATTACCTTGTTCCTGAGCACAAAGATCAAATTGAGCAACTTAAGGTGCTAAAGCACTGTGCCAGCTGGACATGAAAAGGAAATAATTAACACACACACAAAGAGCTAAGTGTAAGGATGAGATACCTGCTGACAAAAGCAAGGAGATCCAAAGTTAAGGCAGACACTGTGTCCTTGACTAGATCCACGTACCTAGGAGTTGCAGCACATATTGGTTGGGTACATAATGTCACATGCTGCAGCCATTTCAAATAACCAGATGAGATTTTAGGGAATTCCATTTAGGGAAGACAATTTCTCCAAGGCTGTGCAGCTGTCTGGACTGTTACCTCTTGCCTTGTTGTTGGCAGGTGGTGCCATTAGTCTACCTCTTGCCCCCACATTGAATGATTATGGCTGGAGACATTTCCATACATAGAGGGTGCTGTGCAAACACAGAACAAGAGACAGGCCCTGCCCCAAAGTGGTGAGCAGTGAAACAAGATGAGTAAAAATAATATTTGGCATCTAAAATTTTTAAATAGTACCTAACAGTAACTAATTAGCCCTCACAACATCTGTCTTATGGGTGGGGAAGCTGAGAATCACCAGCTTTTGAAAATCCCAGTAGGTGCCTGTCTGCATCTTTAGGCACCTAAAGACTTTTGAAAATCTGGCTGTAAGGTAATATCTAGCATCTTTCATAGTCCAAACATCTCCCAAATGTAGCACAATCACTGTGTAAGCAAATTCAGCTCAACGCGATTGCTCACATGCACCCTTACACATTAACTGAGGAACTGGAATTTAATCCAGGACAACCACTTTAAACCCTTAAACAGACACTTGCTACCTGTTTTTAATGAGGAACTTCAATGCCTGCCTGAACAGCCAGTCAAGGCGAGCAGAAGAGGCACCTCATTTGAACATCTCACCTTGAAGGGTGCAGTCTTTTGTGTATGGCCCACGACATACTTGTTAGGAGCAGAGAGGCCAGATGTCACTAGCTGAGCAGTTTGATGCAGTGCTACTGCTGTGTGTCGCTGCTCTAGCTGCTGCCCTGCCCTTATGGCGGCTGCTATGATTCATTGGATGTAATATCATCCTAACTGCCACTCCAGGGAATCTCACAAAGCATGATTTTCTAACACAGCATGTGCCATTAAAAACCCCGCCAACAGTCTTGCGCTTTATAACAGGGCATCTTCATTAGCTCTCATTTTGGGAGCCAGAAAGTTCCAGTCACTCCAGTAGTCACAAGATAATTCATAGTTATCAGAAACATTCCATTTTACTTCTTTATTCCTGCAGAGCAGGAGTCCACTGGTTACTAAAGACAAACTCCGCCTTTTAAATCATAGGAATTAGACAGGAAAGAGGCCTATTAGATTATTTTGTCAATCCCTCTTTGAAGGCAAAATTGGAAAATACACACCCTTTTCCACTGAGGAATTGAGTGCCACAAACACTCTGCCGCTATGTTACAGGCCAGTACACTTTTACTAGTGGTTACCAACATTTGGCCTTTCTCCTGTGACAATGATTTCCTGGACATGACACATTGCTCCTCTCTTGCCCTCATCTAAGGCCTGGTCCAATTTACTTCAGAGGGCTTTGGATCAGGTTTTAGGATGGCTGTCTACTCTGGCATGCTCTCTTTGCTCTCCCAAATATAAGGATATATAGGTGCGGGTCTTACTTGCATTGATAGATGGATGGATTACACCAATGCGTGATAGATTACTTTCCTTTGCATCTATCTCAACATTTTATAGGTCTCAGATGGAAAACTCCTCCCTTTCCCAGAACGAAACAAAGTGTTCACATCACTTAAAACAAAACACCATTTTGAATTAAAATCCTAGTTAGGGCAACAGTCCCTTTGTCCGAACAAATAAACTTCATCCCTTTTTTTAAAAACCCACTTTCTATCTACCTAAGGATTTTGTACTGCTCACCATCATCCGAGTACCTGAGCACCTTCCATGTTAAATGGGCAATAACAGAATCCCTAATGGACTTCAAGGACTCTCTGGCTCTTTTCCCATTTGGGATTATAAAAACTCAGATTAAGGAGATATTTTTCAGAGGGTTGGGCAGGGAGGTGGTGGTGGTTGTGAATGTCTCCTGGTGATGGTAGCAAATCTTTATCATAGAAGGAAAGCTTTACTGGATTTCCTGAAGATGGTCAGACTAGATTTGTCTAATCTCCTCTGGAAATGTGTTCCCTGGCTGAATCCTCTGAATCCATTTACGCATGGTGGCCTAAACCACAGAGAAGGCAGTGTCTTTGCACTTCAATAGAGCAAAGACTCCACTACCCACACTTGCGATTGTATACAGTAGCAGTTAATATCAACAAGCAACAACAAATACAATATCACCATCCATCTCAAGGTCTCTCTTCGGTTCCGGACTGAATTCCAGTGCAATCCCGCACAAGGCTGCAAGGACAGGCTCTGGGCTAGGTTGCAGCTTCTGAATGGTAGCCAAGAATGAGTTCTAATTCTGTGGTAAGTTTATCAAATAGGGAGCAACCCTTTTTATTATGTATTACCTCCCCAGTCATTATGAAATCATTTGGTATTCATTGGGATAACACCAATCATTAATGCTCTCATTTGACTTTCATGACTGTCTTATGCACTTCTATAGGAATTCCTTTATAATTAAGTATTAGTTAATGTTAATAGTAATGGACATTTAAAGTAAAGTGTTACCAGATAGGGTCACTGGCAGCAGACAATTAATGAATGCAAGTACTAGAGACAAGAAATAGCACCTGTTGCGTCAGAAAGCTCCTAAAAGGACACTGAAAGCTAAGTAGTAAATATAGCACTTATTTCAGGGTTCTGTAATTGGAAGAGGACATTTTACAAGCATCTCACCTGAAAAATATAACCAGCATTTTTCCCACTCTTGCTGCATCACCAGAATGTAAACACAAGTTTCTATTTATGGGTCAAATGAGCAAGTAATATCATTGCTAGTTTTCTCTTTACACCATGGACAGACAGACTGAGACATTGCATCAAATATGTCATCAGGACATCAAATAAAGACACTCATAATATTGTACAATTGATGGACTATGAATTATTTTATATACCTTAAAATAAAAAAAAAGCACCAGAAATGTGAACAAGCTTCAAGTTACACTAATTTTATTGCCTGCATCACATTAGAACCTGGATACACCACAATGAACCGTGAGAGAACGGAATCTGGCAATACCTTGTTTCCTGCCAGATTTGTGGTCCTGAAGATGTTTTAGAGCTGAAATTCCCTGACCTTTGTACAACTGCCACAGATCTAGCTTTCTGGTAAAAAGCCACAAATTATCATCAAGTGGAGCTGGGAGGACAATTTCTTACACAAAGCAAAAGTAGCAAAACTTGATGTTTTGCCAGTTTTTCAAAAGGCCAACAATTTTCACTCTTCAGCCAGGGGACTTTTGTGAATTATTGTCATCAGCAAGAACTGCCTTTTGCCAAGTATAATAGAAAGTGGTGCTTTTTTCACTGTCATAATGTATCCTGGCCAGAGCTCCTGTAAACAATAACAAGACGGGATTTCACTCAACAAGAACCCGGTCAAAATGTCTTAACAAAACTGGAATATCATTGGTCACCACCATGTTAACATAATTCCACCTACTTCAGCAGTCATTAGCCCCACTGCACAGCATGCGTCTAGAAAACTTGCAAAAAATCAAGAGTCTCCAAAATTTGTTGGAAAAATAAGCCAAATTGTGTATGCAGTTCTTCAACTGCTACTTCACTTTTGTTATTGTGTTTCAGTTTATAATTAACTAACAGAATGATTCCTTTTTTTCTTGCTTTTGGGAAGGCAGAAAGAAGAACGGTGAGGAAATTCTGGATGTGAGAGGAGCAAAAGGCTAGCTCTGTGCAAACCTTTCACGATAAAATCTGAAATCATGCAAAATTCAGCTAGTTTTGGATTAATGCATGAAACAAAAGCCAGCTTAGTTTGCAAAGCTTTTAAAAAAAAAAACAACCCCTCAAACTTCTTGGTATCCCTGGATAGTCCCAAAATTTTCAAGACTAAATTTTGTGACTTTATTTTAGTTTCTTAATGAAAAATGTTAACAGTTCATCACAAGGTACTTCTTGGTTGGAAGAACTTTGGGATACCCTACCAAAAAAAAAAAAAAATAATCACCTTGCTATTCATAGAGCTTAACACTACTTGCCGGCCTCGCCTTTGTCTTTTTGCATTTGAATGAAACTCAAATAGTTCAAAACCATGTGAACAGAAACTAGTTCAAAGATTTGACAAACCTCCTGGCAAGCAAAGCTAGCATGTTTGAATAGACTAGTGAAGAGAGGTTATACAAATTAAAAAAACTCTCCAGGTTTAACTCTGGTAAAGGAAAAGAGAATGAATGAAACATGGAACAAGGTGAAATATGGAAAAAAGCAATCTCTCTTTCAACCAGGATGTATCTTACCCCACCACTTTCTATCCAGAGAAATGCTACAGATGCATTACAACAGCGGTACAAATTAGAAGCATTATCTGGCATGGTCCTCAAAAGGCTTTAGGAGATAGTACACAACCTTTCTATACTATTCTGCTGAACAGGTATCAGATAATAGAAAAAGGTCCCTTTGTCATTCTCTGTATTCAAGTATACAGAGAATAGACTTCTACCTGGGCAATATCTCCCATTATATACTGTTTTGCAATTGGTATAGGCTACAAAGGAATGGAAGAATGTGGTCAGGTATTATGGTGATGGGTGCCAGTAAAAGAAACTAGATAGATAGAAGTGACAATATAATTTGGTTTATACTATATTATAGGTTTTCTTCTTTGCCTGTTGCCCATTTCTTGGCAGAGGCATTTGTGTGAATGCCTGTGCCTCCCAACTCTCCCTATAACATTAGGCAGGGCTACTTCCAGATGTGTTCTCAGAGCTTGTTATCTGAAGGCCCTCCCCAATGACCCATATTCTCACAGGACTTGGGTCTCTATCTTCTGTAATGTAACCTTCTATATCACAAACATACAATTAGCATACAATGTGATGGAGATTGAGGAAATGTCCAGTTTGGCAACAAAAAAAATGCATGAGGAAAAATTCCACATTTCCCATATTTGCCATTAAAGATTTTCTTCACTTCACTATCTTAGCTTATCTACAAAAGCCATACAGGAGAAATCTTTAATTACTCAGAAAGGTCAGGCTTCAAAACTGTATATTTAATCTGGATTTAAATGAGCATTTTCTGCACAGATGTGCTGGAGTGCAAACACCTGCTGCTCACTTTTTCCTGATATTAAGAGCATGCACATTTTCTTTTGCTTGTAATCCTTCCTGTTCAATATGTTAATTTAGGTCCTTTTATTGATGGGCAGTGTTTTAAAGTTTCAAATACTTATCTGGAATGGATTTTTTAAATTAAGCCTCATGGATGATTGGGAGATTTTTAGTTTTGTTTTGAGGGTTTTGGGGACAGAGAATAGGTCACTTTTTTGAGTATTGCTGTTATTTATTAAGCTAATTAGGAAAGTAGAACTGGAGGGATCTCCTGGGTCTGCACGTCCAGTCCCCTGCTAGTGCAGGCCACCATGTCACACAATCCTGTTCATAAACTTATCAAACTCCATCTGGAAACTAGTTAGTTTGTTTGCACCCACTATTTCTACTGGACGACTAATTGCTCCTAAATGTGGTGACGCTGTTCAGCTGCATCCCATCACTATCCTGATCTCAATTACACCCAGGTTAATTGGAAGTAACACTGACTTCAGTACAATAATGCCAATGTAACTGCAATCAGCATATGACTCTCTGTATATGCTGTGGCAAAATGGCCGATGTTATTGTGGTGGTTCCTGTGCTTTTCCTTGGTGTGGTGGGTCAGGGTGCTACTCCCACCCCTATTCTTGGGGTCCGCTAGTGCCCTGGAGAGGGAGAGAAGGGGAGCAGGAGGAGAAAGATCCAGGTTCACTCCCTCCTCCAGTCCCAGTCCCTTCAGCTTTGCAGGCTCTTACCCTCTTTCCCCTTGGGCCAGCTTTCTCTCAGACCTCTGTGTTGGAGGAGTCCCTCTAGCCTGCTTGGGCAGGGTCCCCCTATCCCTGGTTCTCTAATCTTCTGGTCAACACCAGTACTCCTCTAAACTACAGTCAGCTCTCCTTCCCCTCTCCTGTCTGACTGAAGCATGGGTTATTATTAGGTCTCAGGCAGGGCCTTAATTGGCATCAGGTGCTGTAATTACCCTGTAGTAACCTCTCCTTAGTCCACAGGGAATAAGGCTCTGATCATCCTAGGGCTTATATACCTCCTATCTATCACTCTCCTGCTGCCCTCTGGCCCTGCTGTATCACAATGCCAATACAGTAGAACCACACAGAGGACCGGTGTACACTACCAAGTTAGGTCAATGTAAACCACATTGTATCGACCTAGTTGTGCATTTATCTATACTGCACTATAAGGTGGATAGAAAGCTGGCTAGATCATCGGGCTCAATGGGTAGTGATCAATGGCTCCATGTCGAGTTGGCAGCCGGTATCAAGCGGAGTGCCCCAAGGGTCCTGGGGCCGGTTATGTTCAATATCTTCATTAATAATCTGGAGGATGGTGTGGACCCTCAGCAAGTTTGCAGATGACACTAAACTGGGAGGAGTGGTAGATACACTGGAGGGTAGGGATAGGATACAGAGGGACCTAGACAAATTAGAGGATTGGGCCAAAAGAAACCTGATGAGGTTCAACAAGGACAAGTGCAGAGTCCTGCACTTAGGACAGAAGAATCCCATGCACTGCTACAGACTAGGGACCGAGTGGCTAGGCAGCAGTTCTGCAGAAAAGGACCGAGGGATTACAGTGGACGAGAAGCTGGATATGAGTCAACAGTGTGCCCTTGTTGCCAAGAAGGCTAACAGCATTTTGGGCTGTATTAGTAGGAGCATTGCCAGCAGATTGAGGGACATGATCATTCCCCTCTACTCGGCATTGGTGAGGCCTCATCTGGAGTACTGTGTCCAGTTCTGGGCTACACTACAAGAAGGATGTGGAAAAATTGGAGAGAGTCCAGCGGAGGGCAACAAAAATGATTAGGGGGCTGGAGCATATGACTTATGAGGAGAGGCTGAGGGAACTGGGATTATTTAGTCTGCAGAAGAGAAGAATGGGGGAGGGGGATTTGATAGCTGCTTTCAACTACCTGAAAGGGGGTTCCAGAGAGGATGGATTTAGACTGTTCTCAGTGGTAGCAGATGACAGAACAAGGAGTAATGGTCTCAAGTTGCAGTAGGAGAGGTTTAGGTTGGATATTAGGAAAAACTTTTTCACTAAGAGGGTGGTGAAGCATTGGAATGGGTTATCTAGGGAGGTGGTGGAATCTCCTTCCTTAGAGGTTTTTAAGGTCAGGCTTGACAAAGCCCTGGCTGGGATGATTTAGTTGGGGATTGGACTAGATGATCTCCTGAGGTCCCTTCCAACCCTGATATTCTATGATTCTATGGTACTTAAATGCGTCTCCCACTGCTGGAAGATCTCCATTAGGCCAACATAGTAACATCATCTCCTCAAGCAGCATTGAGCCATGGTTGATGGTCATTGAGCCGAGGTCAATGCAGCACAAATGTAGACAGTGCGTTATCAATGTCACCCCTAACAGTTCTCCAACAGCTGTCCCACACTGCCTGACACTGACCGCTCTGATCACAATTGTTAACTCCACTGCCCAGGGGTCACAGAGACCGGAACCCTCACCCCCGCTTTAAAACACTGAATTTTTTAAATGTCTTTTCTTGATTGTCCAGCTTGGTGGGCACACTTAGCAGCTCTCCACTGTTGACTGCAACTGCCCAGCTGACCATGGTGGCTACACGCTCCAGATATGCTCCAGCCTAGAGTAGACAGAAGATATTTGATCTTCTGGGCCTGGGCCTGTGGAGATAAGAAGCTGTGCAAGCACAGCTACGGACCAGCCCTCTAAACATGGACATCTACATCAGATTGCCTGAGGGATGCAGGAGAAGGGATATGACAGGAATCAGCAGCAGTGCCACCCGGAAGTGAAGGAACTGCAGCAAGCGTATCAGAAGGCCAGGATAGCCAACAGCTAATCTGGGGCTGAGCAACATACCTGCTGCTTTTACAAAGAGCTGCATGTCATATTTGGGGGACAACCCACCGCCACCCAGCCCCACTACCCAGGATACATCCAAGGAGCCCAAGACTCAATCTCCTGCCCTGAACAGTGAGGATGAGGGACATGTGACCAGGGGTCCAGCTATGCATCAGCCAGGACCTGTTTGAGACTCCACTGCAGCCCAGTCAGTCCTTGCAGTCGAGCATAGGCGAGCCTGATGCAGGGGAAGGAACCTCAGCTAAGTGTGTACATGTATTTCCCATTACAGTGATGGCACCTTTAACTTAGCAGGACACAGCGATCAACTTTTCACTAGTTTATTCATACTAGAAGAGGTATCAGTACAACCACAAGGGGCAGAGTTGTTACCTGCTTTTCATTCCCCTGTAGAGTTAGGCAGGCGGGAGGGGCTGTGGAGCAGTTTGTTTATATACATAGGGATGGCCCTTGAATCCTCCTGAGAGATCTCTGTGAAACTTTCATAAGAGTACTCTGCAATCCTCTCCCGGAGGTTCCTGGGGATGGCAGCCTTATTTCTTCCTCAGCAGCAGGATACTTTCCTACGCCATTCGGCGATAACTTTGGCAGGCACTATTGCAGTAAACAGGCTACAGCATACGGGCCCAGGTGACCAGCAGCAGCTGCACTCTCTGTGCCTTTGTTACCCAAAGGAGTGAGATACCAGCTAAAATCACTACTGCCACTATTCAATGCCATTGCCCTATAATCATCATAGTTTCATGTAACTGAGCAATTCCTTCCTCATTTCCTTCATGCCTGGCAGGCCCTACTCCTCATAGCTGTTGCTGTGAGTGATGCTATGAAAAAGCATGCCCAAGCAGAAGTGTCAATAGGCATGTCTTGTTTAAAACTTTAGGGGAGCAAGGGAGGGCATTCTGCAGCGTAACTTTCGCTTTCCATTGTGAGTATACTGACAATGGTATCTATGAGTTTTATCTGTAGCTGCTGCCATTGCAGCCTTGAAGGGTTCTCCCTCCACATCCATGGGCTGCCTGAGTCAGATAAGGAGGAGAAAGAAGGGGCTTCGAGATGACATGTTTGCCAAGATCCTGCAAGCCAGTGCTGCATCAGACTATGAACAGAAGGTCTGGCGGATGAATACTGAAGACCCTTTTGAGAAGGAAAGAGAAAGGCCCAGGAGTCCCAGCAGGAAAAGGGGAGGGAGATGCACTAGGACATAGTGGGGCTTCTCCAGCAGCAAACACAGATGTTGGAGACTTATGGATTTACAGGTTCAACAATGCTGGGCTTGCCTCCCTCTGGAGAACTCTAGTATAGCACCTCCCTACAGTCCTCCCTCAACATTCCACATGGTGTCTGGGGCTGCATCTATACCCCTTCCATTCCACACCAGGGGACATTAAGGACAACCACAGCTTCACATACATCAACCCTGTCTCTCACAGGTCAGTGTATGTGTAGTTTAAATGGACATGAATGTTCCTTCTCCAAGCTCAGTTCCATAAATTTATTAAATTTATAATGTATTTGTTTTCAACTTGCACTGAATTTTTGAAGTGTTTTCATTACTCAATAAAACTCTATTGCTCTGAAAATAATTCATCTTTATTAGTTCCCAACATATGTTGTAGAATGCCTCGTGGTAGCGAAAGCACCCACTTACATATTATTGTATACTGCGACACAACTCATAGGATCAGTGACAAAGATAGTGTAATAATCATAAATGTACAGCAAGCACTGCAAAATTAATAGTTGCATTGTCAGTGATACCGACCATCACATAATTCCTAACAGGCCCCAAACTCCAGGGCCAGTTTCAGCCACAGTACAGCACACCACAGGACAGTGGCTCACTGTTAAAGTGCTCTTTCAAAGCCTCCCCGAGCAGTATAGCTCCACTTCAAGCCCTTGTGTCTGGCAGTTCAAACTCAGCAGACAGCTACTCTACTTCCCCAGTGGCAACTTTTCCTCCTTTGTTTCACAGATATCATGCAGGACACAGCAGACAGTTATAACCATTGGGATATTTTTCTCACTGAGAACCAAGCTTGTGAGTAAACAATGCAAGCGCTCTATCAATCTACCAAAAGTACATTCAACTGTCATTCTGCAACTGCTGAGCCAGTAGCTGAATCTTTCCTTGGTGCTCTTGAGATGACAGGAGTACGGCTTCGTGAGCCAGGACAGTAAAGGGTAGTCTGGGTCTTCCAGAATCACTACTGGTATTTCCAACATCACCAGCAGTAATCTGCTGGTTGGGAAAGTAAGTCCCTGCTTGTTGCTTTCTGAACAGTCCTGTGTTCTTAAAGACACAAGTGTCATGCACATTCACTGAGCAGCCTTCCTTGATGTCAGTGAAGCGTTCCCAGTGATCCACCAGTGCTTGCATTACCATAGAACAGGGGTTCCCAAAGTTGGTTCATGGCTTGTTCAGGGTAAGCTCCTGGCAGGCTGCGAGATGCTTTTTTCCCTAAGCGTCCGGAGGTATGGCCGCTCTCAGCGGCCACGGTTCGCCGTTCCCCGCCAATGAGAGCTGCAGGAAGTGGCGCGGGCCAGGCCACCGTTTCCCGCAGCTCCCATTGTCCAGGAACGGCGACCCGCGGCCACTGGGAGCTGGGAGCGGCCGTACCTGCAGACGCTCAGGTAAACAAAGTGTCTTGCGGCCTGCCAGGGGCTTACCCTGAACAAGCCATGAACCAAATTTGGGAACCCTTGCCATAGAAAAATAGCCTTTTCTGTTGAGGTACTATGTGGCAAGGTGGTCTGGTGCCAAAATAGGGATATACATGCTATCACTCTACCGCAGCTCTGGAACCTCATTGCTGCTAAGCCATCCATTTTGTCCTGTACATTGCTGAGAGTCACAGTCCTGTATAGCTGTTAAAGAGCTGTTAAAGGCCCTGTGCACTTGTGTGACGACAGGCCCACAGTGGATTTTACAACTCTGAAATGATTTCTCATTGAGGGAAATCCAGCGTTGCAAGTTTCCACAGAGCAATCACTACTCGCTTCTCCACTGTCAGTGCAGCGCTGATTTTGGTGTCCCTGCACTGAGGGGGCTGGGGTGAGCTCCACACACAGATCCAGGAACGTGGCCTTGTGCATTTGAAAGTTCTGCAGCCAATGCTCAGAGTCCCAAGCCTGCATTACGATGCAATCCCACCAGCTCATTTCTTGGGCAGAGAAGCAGCACTCCACCCTTGGCAGCTGCTTTGTGAATGTCACCCACAACCTTGAATTGGTTCTCGCTATGTCCCACAGTCCTCCAGGAAATTGTTATGTTCTCCACAGCTCTCCCTGAAACTCTTCAAATACCAGAGGACCATGCATCCTCTGCTTGCAATGCTCATGACAGCAGTGCAGAGCTGTTCAGACTCCAGGCTTGTCAGAGATGATGGACAGCAACAAGTCCCAGGCTGGTTCGTGGGATTTTAAAAATAGGCACTAAAATTATGGAATAGAGATGACATGATGGTGTGGAGAAATTGCATGATGGATACTTGACCCCACAGTCCCAGTCACCCCTGCACAAGTCATTTCTGCCCCACCATACATTGCCAAAACTTCCCAAAATACAATGTGCAAACAGTGGTGAGTTGCACATTGGATGTCTACCCATGGTGCACTGCACATCAATACAAGCACTCCTGGTGAGTCTGTGCAGTGCTGATAGAAGCACCCAAGTATGCACATGCACAATATATGCACAAGTGATATACTAACTGTGGTGGCTTTATACGGATGTACTTGCGGCAGCAAGAGTGTGTAGTGTAGATACACTGTAAATCTCATTTCACTAATTGGCAAAACTGGGATGAAGGAGGTAACTTTCCCCATTTGTCAACTAGGAGTTCATAGCAGATTGTTGAAGTGCAGTCTCCTGATAGTAAGGCATCATTTCTTTGATAAAATACACTATAATATTTGTATGCTATAATGTATTACGATAAATAACCTCCAGCTGCAATAAAATTTGTAGACCAGCTTCTAAGGGCAAGAGGGAGAGCTGGAGATCAGATGGCAGCATCCCAAAAATTAGCTAGTGTGTATACAAGGGCTCTGATTTCCCATCTGAGAATATCCCCCAGTTTTGAAAAGATGGGCCTTGGTTCTTCTGAGAAACATACACCTACAAAGTTAAAAAGAAAGTGTGAGTAATAGTTTGCCTGCAAATCTTGATGTGAGATGCAGTGAAAACAGTGCTTCTAACAATGACATTTCTACTTTTTCTTTATTATGAATCATGAGTAAACATGACATTTCTTCAAAGAGATCTAGACATGTGATCAAAGATTAAAATTGAGCCATTTTAATATTTTAATTATTCTGTTAGTGTCAGGCTCCAGACTGTTATACCAACACCTAGAGCAGAGCAAATAATTTGTAACAAAGAATTTGATGAATTTTAGCTTCTATTTTTCTTCTATGAGAACTGTCTGTGTGCAGTTCATTATTTTCTCAGATTTGCTCATTATTCAAAATGATCCTCAATGAATAATTTCTGCTAATAATTCTTGTTCTGGAGCTTCTACACAAGCAGTTTGGGTTACTTTTGACTGGACACATGAATCACATGCTATTGTTTCTGCTCCTTGATTGGTTAAGCCTAGCTCTTAGACACAGGTTGCTGGTAACGATATTTTTATGAGTTTAAAATTTGTTTTCTGAAAATATTCCCCAGTAGTTGCTTAAAATATGCTGTCTCCATGGCCATTCCTAGAAGTCAACTCATTCACAAGACCATTCATGGAAAATTAAACAGAAAAGGAGCACAAAACGCAGACAAAACAAATTCAGAGTTTTATTCAAGTAATTATTTGCAGACATTTTTTGAGTTATTCACCCCATTCTAATACCACCTTTGGCCAAAACATCTTCAAGGAGCTACTATAAGGTGGGTACGTAACTGGTTGGAAAACCATTCCCAGATAGTAGCTATCACAGTCAAGTGGTTCACAGTCAAGCTGGACAGGCATATCCAGTTGGGTCCCGCAGGGATCAGTCCTGGGTCCAGTTCTGTTCAGTATTTTCATCAATGATTTAGATAGTGGCACACAGAGTACACTTACAAAGTTTGAGGACAATACCAAGCTGGAAGTGGTTGCAAGTGCTTTGTAGGATAGGATTAAAATTCAAAATGATCTGGACAAACTGGAAAAATGATCTGAAGTAGATAAGATGAAATTCAGTAAGGAAAAATGCAAAGTACTCCACTTAGGAAGAAACAATCAATCGCACACATGCAAAATGGGAAATGACTGCCTAGGAAGGAGTACTGGGGCAAGGGATCTGGGGGCCATGGTGAATCAAAAGATAAATATGAGTCAACAGTATAACGCTTTTGCAAAAAAACAACAACAAAAAACAAAAAACATCATTCTGGGATGTATTAGCAGGAGTGTTGTAAGCAAGACATGATAAGTAATTCTTTCGCACGGATATGGCCTCAGCTGGAATGTTCTGTCCAGTTCTGGGCATCACATTTCACCAAGTCCAGGGGAGAGCAGCAAAAATGATTAAAGATCTAGAAAACGTGACCTATGAGGGAAGATTGAAAACACTGGATTTGTTTAATCTGGAGAAGAGAAGACCGAGGGGGGACATGATAGTTTTCTGGTATATAAAAGGTTGTTACAAGAAGGAGGAACTTCTGAGGATAGGACAAGAATCAAGGAGCTTAATTGCAGCAAGGGAGGTTCAGAATGGACATTAGGGAAAACTTTCTAACTGTCAGGGTGATTAAGGACTGGAATAAATTGCCTAGGGAGGTTGTGGAATCTCAGTCATTGGAGATTTTTAAGAGCAAGTTAGACAAACACTTGTCAGGGATGGTCCGGGCCGGCTCCAGGCACCAGCGAAGGAAGCAGGTGCCTGGGGAGGCCAATAGAAAGGGGCGGCAGTGAGTCCATTGTCAGGGCGGCACGTCAGGATTGGCAGCATTTCGGCGGCAGCTTAATCGCCCCACTCCAGATCGGCAGCAATTCAGCGGGGGGTCCTTCACTCGCTGTCTTGCTCCTCAGCGGCACTTCGGCGGCAGCTCGATCAGGTTCTTTTTTTTTTTTTTCCGCTGCTTGGGGTGGCAAAAAAGCTGGAGACGGCACTGGGGATGGTCTAGTTAATACTTAGTCCTGCTTCGAGTACAGGGAACTGGACTAGATGACCTCTCAAGGTCCCTTTCAGTCCTACAATTCTAGGATTCTGTGATCGTAGAGGAAGGTCAGTAAGGTTCACATAGATTCTTGCACCTTCTGTATTAGTATGGATCACTACTGGCTTCATGCGAAGTGCAGGCATCTCAAACCAGCTACAGAAGATTCAAGGTTAGGAACATCTATCCATCAATCCATCTATCTTACGTACCGGTAATTAATTATAAGATGCCTATCACAATGATAGCTAGGCACTGTATGACAATTAAAAAACAACCACAGATAGATGATTGCCAGTCCTAACTTCCATCAGATCTATTAATATAACCCTGGGGAGGGAGAAAAAAACAAACAACCAAGCCCCAGCTTCATTTTATAAATCCAAAGAATCTAGCCAGCAAACTAGGTCTATATCTAGACTGCACACCACCGGGAGTGTCATGTAGGGTATATGTAACTACATGCTGCAGTGAAAAGTAGGCTGCATCCGCAATGTGGTGTGTAGCTGCATGTCAGTGAAAAGCTCTGGCAATGGGGAGCTGCCAGATCCTTTCCCCACTGCTGGAGTCTTTTCCTGTGGTGGGCAAAGGCTCCAGAAGCTCCCTGTGGTGGGGAAAGGTTCCAATACTGGTAGACGTGGGAGACACTGCTTAGACATGTAGAGAAACATATAGGGCACATACCCACAGGGTCAGGTATGTCTTTACTCATCTAAGCAGTACCTCACCCTCAACACTGCTCTAGGAGCATGTGCAGTGTACATGCACTATACACCACCCTAAGGAATGTGCAGTATAGACATGCCCTAGACCAGAATCTTTTTATTACAAGTTTGTGCATCTCCCTCAAACTTATTTGCATGTCTTGTTTTTCTTTCTGCCTTTGGCAATTCATCCCTGTGAATAACACAAAGCTACCTGAATGTTCCCTAAACTGATTCTTCCATTTATGACCCATTGTTCTGGAATTAGAACACTGGCAACAGTAGGAAAGTATTATCATTATCATTTTACAACTGGAAAACTGAGGTAGAGAATTTAAGAGACTCAATCAAGGTCACAATGAGAAGTCCGTGGCACAGCTGTGAATAGACCCCAAATATGCTGAGTCCCAGATCACTGCCCTAACAGGATCCCTCCACATTCCTCATCAAGACTTTGGAACCAACTAAGAGGAAACCCTCATCAGGTAATCCATCCCAGTGAATACTGGGATAGGGCTTCAGGAATGCTGGGTGGCTACTCATATAGTGCAACCCGATCAATAAAGCCTAGATTTGTGTATCTCAGTATCAAGTCGTAGTGTCTTGATTTAAGGAGCTACTAGCCACCAACCATTTTGCCTTCCTCCTCCTTTTTCTGTGTTTTCCTCCAATGGGGAAAGTTCCCTGTGGGTTTCTTGAGCCTGTTCCTATGCTGCAGCCCCTAAAAGGACAGAGTGGAAAACAGCAAGAAGGAGATCTTCTGAAGTTCAGGACAGCAGCAGAGACAAGAACAACTTGTCCTTCAATCTCCTGGAGATAGGAAGGCAGAGTCACTTTTGTGGGGGCGAAGGATTGCTCTCAGTGTCTTCCTAAGCCCTACTGGAGCAAAGTACCTCTCAAGCACAACTTATAAATTGTGCAGCATGGAAAAGCAACAGTCATTGCACAGGTCCAAATCACCACAAGAATATGCAGCATGGGAGTTCTGAAATTTAGCCACGTCCACATGTAATCCTCCTTGTGATCTACTCATGCATATCCCCAGCTGGCCCTACAAACCAAAATGCCTCCTTTCTAGCACTGCACCTGAGACTCACAGGAGTTTTATTCCTCAGATAGGATGCAAGTAAACATAATACATTCATTGTAGGTTTTCACTTTGTGATTTCATTTTTAAAATGATTTCACCAAAACTGATGGTTATTGAGTGATTTCATAACCAATTAACATTGCTGCATAATTCCTTAATTTGCCATAGTAGCAATATTCTGTGCAGCTCTGGCCCTAAAATGGAAGTGGGGGTGGGGGGAGAGTGCAGAGCTTGCCACTTCATTTGGGTCTTACATGCCACATAGTACACGGGGCTTTGATGATGAGACTATGCTGTTTGAGAGATACCATTACTCCCTGTAGGTCAGGGAGGGTGAGTCATGCACATGGACACAGGATCAGAAAACCTTCCATTCTGCAAATGGTAAGTGATGACGACAGTTAAGCAAGAGAGTCCACTGTGACTCTCCTATTCCAAGATGTGTCATTATAAAGCTGATGGAACACCTGCAAAGAAAATACTGTGTTCCAGCTGGTTCGTTAGTTGTCCTCTCTTAGATGAAAGGAACATTCATATACATTTTAAGTTTCACCTTCACATTCTTTTATGTTTTCATCCTCAGAGCTGGGGGGGTTCTGGTAAATGAGTGTAATGCAGCTATATCTATCTATCCATCCATCCATCTCTGCTTTATCCCAGTGAGAGCCAATAGCAGCTGCTATACCACGCCCTACAATGGTACCTCCAGGAACAAGAAAAGAATATTTAACTTATTTAAAAGATATGCTTTCATTTGTCTCCCTCCATAAATAATCAGTTTTTTGATACTGAGTACCTCCAAAATTTGTCCACATATTATTACAATCATAAAGCACATGAGCTAATGTAAACATTACATACAATATACCACGCTTTGAAACAGAGAGGAAGGTCTCTCAATCCTACTCATTAGCACCTTCTAAATGCTATATATGTATTACATAAAAATACATTAAAAGAACACTGAAGTTGCCAAATCAAGCACTCAAACGTTAGGATATGCTTTGTGCACACGCGTTATGATTAAGGCTACGTTTTAGTAATGGGTATTTTTAGTAAAAGTCATGGACAGGTTACGGGCAGTAAGCAAAAATTCATGGCCCGTGACCTGTCTATGACTTGTACTATATACCCCTGACTAAATCTTGGGGGAGGGGAGAGGCCTGGGGGTACCACAGGTGCTGTGGGGGGGCGCATGGCCCGGGACCCCCGCTGGTGCTGGGAG
The DNA here is from genome assembly GCF_002925995.2 of Terrapene triunguis. Taxonomy (NCBI): domain Eukaryota; kingdom Metazoa; phylum Chordata; order Testudines; family Emydidae; genus Terrapene; species Terrapene triunguis. The sequence goes on from NW_020664409.1 coordinate 16,485,023, forward strand.
TGGGGGGTTGGTGGGGCTGGCAGGCTTCTTACCTGGCTTCTCGTCTCCCCAGAATTGGCGACATCCCCCTCCCTCAGCTTCTAGGCAGGGTGGCCAATGGGAGCTGCGAGGGTGGTCCCTGCAGGCGGAGGCAGTGGAGGGGGAGGCAGGCCAGAGCTGCCTGGCCACACCTCCATCTAGAAGCTGAGGGATGTCGCCGCTTCCGGGGAGCCCCCCTGAGGTAAGTGCAACCCAGAGCCCTCATCCCCAACTCCTGCTACTGCTGGGGAGGAGGGTGCAGTGGCCTGAGACTGCCCCAGCAGCGGCCAGTGCAGCTGGCAAGGGGGCCACCTGGGCTGCTCAGGCTGCCCCCGGGCCAGCCACACCGGCCACTGCAAAAGTCACAGAGGTCCTGGAAAGTCACAGAATCCGTGACCTCCGTGACAAACTCGCAGCCTTAGTTATGATATCTTTAATTACGTGATGGCATGTTATTTTTCCACAGGACCTCAGTTTCATTCAGTACACAGGCTGGATGATGCTGACTAAATGGGTAGCTATTTAATATTTCTTTTTATCCTCACTTTTCAATGTCTAGCCCCATGCAATATTTACTGCACTCTATCCAAACTCTGCACTGAATATAGTTTTATTACCATATGCACTTTTCTGTGGTGCTTTCATGATAGTATTCTAACTCTTTACCAACATTAATGAATTTATCTTCAAAATGCCACAGTGAGGTGAAGTGATATTATTTTCCCTATTTTTCACATGGGGAACTAAGAAACAGAGATTAAAGCCAAAATTGTCAAATGTATTAACTGATGTTGGGTGCTCAGTTTGAGAAGACCAACGTCTCATTATCCAGGGTATTTAGCATTTTTATAATACTTTGTATGTTCAGAGCAGAGCTCCCATTAACCTCAATTGCAGTTGCCAGTGCCCAGCACTCCTGAAAATCAGACCTCAGGTGTCACACATTGGGTACCCAGAACATGAGGAACACTCCATGGCAACCTGTGAAAAGTTTGGCTTAAATAAGAACAGCCATACTGGGTCAGACCTAAGGTCCTAAGTGGCCAATGCCAGGTGCTTCAGAGGAAAAGTACAAAACAGGTAGTAATCAAGTGATCCATCCCGTCACCCATTCCCATCTTCTGGCAGACACAGGCTAGGGACACCATCCCTGTCCATCCTGACTAATGGCCATTGATGGACCTCTCCTCTATGAATTTATCTAATTCTTTTTTGAACCCTGTTACAGTCTTGGCCTTCACAACATCCTCTGGCAAGGAGTTCCACAGACTGTGTGTTGTGTGAAGAAATACTTCCTTTTGTTTGTTTTAAACCTGCTGCCTATTAATGTCATTTGGTGACCTCTAGTTCTTGTATTATGAGAAGGTGTAAATAACATTTCCTTATTTATTTTCTCCACACAAGTCATGACTTTATAGACCTCAATTATATCCCCCCTTAGTCATCTTTTTTCCCAAGCTGAAAAGTCCCAGTCTTATCAAACTCTCCTCATATGGAAGCTGTTCCATATCCCTAATAATTTTTGTTGCCCTTTTCTGTACCTTTTCTAATACATCTTTTTTGAACTGGGGTGACCAGATCTGCATGCAGTATTCAAGATGTGGGTATACCATGGATCTATATAGAGGTAATGTGATATTTTATGTCTCATTATCTATTCCTTTCCTATGACTAACTGAGCATCCCAGAGCAACTCTGTGGCAGAGACAGGGATAGAATCCAGTTCTGCGAGGCAACATTCAACCGTATTAACCATGAAACCCTCCTTCTCTTCCTGCGGTTTCCTTCCTCATTCACTACACACCTTCCAACTGCTGCAACAAATGAGGCAGGTGGTCCTATAGACGGCTTCCTTCACTACACAACCCTGATTCACTCCCAGAGCATGATCCAGTCTGTGATCACATAATTAAAAACCATCTCATAATGCATATGCACAATGGGGTGAATTAAGGATAGATACAATGTGCTATTCATCTCTTAACTGGATAGTTCTGAGTTATGCAGATGTCCTTTATTCACAGATGCATTCTGTCCCCATTACTCAGATTGTTTAGTACCATACCTTACTCAGCAAGTATCCCCATTGACCATGGTAGCAATACATCCTTGATAGTAATGGAGCTACTCACTTAGTAGGGCACTAATTAGCATGCATGAGTGACAGAATCTGGCCTTTAGATAGTAAGGACTGCCACACCAATCATCACCCATGTATTGTCTGGAATTTTCATTGATTAGTATACTGTTAAGCCATATCATTTTCATCTATCCACCCATGTAAGTTATTTGGCCCAATTCGTTACAGTACCTGAGCACCTCATTTCTAGTGGGTATCTGCTGCACTGGTAAGCTTATTCTTAGACAGCCTTTAGATAAGCATTATGGATAAGCATTTCAAAGCTACCCAATTAATTTGGACACCAAGCTCCTAATAATTTCACTTAGATTGTAAGCTCTTCGAGGACCATCTTTTTGTTCTATGTTTTAAAGCTTCTAGCGCAATGGGGCCCAGGTCCAGGACTAGGTTCCTAGGTTGTAAGGTAATTAATAAATAATAATAAATGAATTATGGGACTTTGGGGTCCAAATCCCTTAAATGACATTGAAAATCTCAGCCGACCAGTGTTAGGAGCAAGGGGCATGAAGCAATATCTTTTATTGAACCGAGATATTATCCTACCCACCAGGTCTCTCTAATATCTTGGGACCAACATGGCTACAGCACCGTATACACTGTTGGAGCATTCAGTCTGAAATGAGGACTGTTGGGATTGATGGTATAGGAAGAAAATGATAAGATCTAATGTTAGTTTAATACTGGAGACCTATCATCCCTATCTTAGAGCAAAAATGAAAATGACTTGCTAGTTAACACCATGCCAGAAGTCAAATGGGGAAGCCTGCCAGCACTATGATCAAGCTAGTGCTACTAATCTTTCACTCTTGGGTGGACTAAATTCATCAACCAAATTAGTTTTTTATATTTAAAGTTCTACTGGAAAATATTTAACATTAAACAGCTACTGATACAAACAGTAAAATACGGTGAAGAACTGACACAAAGCATATACATATATGCCACAAAACCCATATTATCTAAAGGAAAGTTTTTGTGGAAATAATAAAATAACCAGGTGACTGAGGGTTTGGTTATTCAGGGGAGTGGTACTGGGAAAGTGATTCACATTAGAGGGATCTGAACCAGATGGAGTTTCAGAATAAAATTGGTTCTGTTAGTAAAAAGACTGAATGGTACAAATGCAATCTAAAAATAAACGTTTTATTTTACTAGTTGCTCTGTATTTGATTGCTTTTGTCTGGAGCGCATGCATTTGACGTCCTAAACTCTGAATCTAAATACCCCTGAACTTTGGGATACTTAAAATTCAGATCAATATCCAGTTTGGATTCTGTGCCTGGACCCTATCTTTATGATCAACTAAAACAAAATCCAGATCCATCTGCCCCTGCAAAACAAAATTTGGAAGGGGGTGGGAGTTTAAAATCCAGATTTGGATCCAAATGTTTAATCTCAGCCCAATCTTTACTTATGTCCCATTATATCATGTCACATATCATGAGCATACAGCAGGGTGCTGTATAACAATGAGACATAACACAATGAAGTTCAGCATAACACATCACACACAATAAAGCATGGCAGCTACAGTTAAAAGTGAATATTCTTTTTCATTTGATCATCACTGCCTATTTGGTTGTGCTATGAATGGTTTTGGAAATGCAGGACATAACATGCAGGATCACCTAGAAAACCCCACATACCTCCATCCCCACACTCTGTCTCTTAGTTACAACAAGGATAATGTTATCAGCACCAGGCAACCTAGATGAGAATTATCAATTGGTGACTGAGAAACCTAATGATTTCATCAATAATATTTTACCAGTTACAAAGGTCATTTGGAGAAGTAATGCCACACGAAACATGCCTCTGAAGTGGGTGATGTGTAGGCGGCTGCTAAGGGTCAACACTTCATTTCTCATTTCCTTAATTGATACTTCTGAATGAGTATTAATTGAGCTGCAATGAGAAGAGTGTGCCATTTGACAATGCAAGTGACAGGATAGAAGTGCCATTTGCAGAGTGTATATAACCACAGCTAACACCCTCAAAGCGTTAATTCCATTTTATGTCTTTCACATTTAATAGCAAATTTGCCATTTAATCTTTAAGACAGAAGTTACTTATTCTCAATCTACCTCTCACTTGCACTGATATAATCTCATGCCACTCAGACCGGTCTGTGGCATGAAGCACATCACACTTTCAAATCAGGTCCATTTTTTCATTAGCTCATATCCTCCCTGAGATGCCCTCCTTTACAGATGGCTGATCAGCAATCAACACTAGTTTGTTTCAATCAGAAAAGCAGCCGTAACTTCTCATTTAAAGACTGTTCCTGGAGAAGCACATTAGTTGAAGGCATAAAGCTGGCAGTGGGGCAACAATGACTGTAACAACTGATATTTTTTTAAAGAGACATACCCATTAGAGGGGAGGTGTGGATTTATTTTTAAATGAAGACTAAGTTCATACTATAGCACATTGTGAAGAACCCCCAAAGAGGTGTTCAAGTGCCAATAGACTGTAAATCTGAAGAGTGAATAGAAAAGGTACTGGGAACTCAAGAGAAGGCCTCGGCATATTTCCCAAATGCACATGCGGACACTTTCTCCCTCTCTAGCCCTTGTCCAGCAATCCAGCATGCTGCCCTTTGACCCTACTTGACTGAGGTTAAGCATTTACACTGTTTGAAAGGCTGGCTTGTCCACTCTGGGAGATACTGACTTTTATAGCAGGGGACTTCAAAATGATTTTCTCTTTCTGCTGATCTTTCTTATATTTTGCTTGAATAGTTTAAACACACACACACACACACACACAAACACACAAAGGTCATATGTCGGGTGCCAGCCAAAGATTTTGGGATACATTTTTAAATGGACCTCAGCCCAGTCTCTGATTTGATGGGGTTTGATTCGGCACCTAAGATTAATTCCAGCAACTTTAATCGTGGTCACAAATGATAGACGTTAGCCTTCCAGGCACTGAGCAGCAGGTGCAACCAAGTAGCTATGTCATTAAATCATACCATTTTCAGGCACAAAACAAAACTGCAATTAATTGTGGCAACACAACTGCATTGGCAAAATAAGAGGCCTTCTCTCAAAAAAATCAGGTTTTTAGCTCAGGTGAAAGAACACAACTGGTTTTATGTGGCTTTCAAGAAACAATGAAGCCACTTATCATTGCATTCACTGTGATTTACGTTCCAAGCTCAATGCGTGCATCTTTACTTAGCTTTTTTCATTCCATTTGCATTACTTGGAGTTGCACAGGTGTCACATCCTTTTTTACATTTCCTTATTCACTTCTTTCATCTCACATCCCACTCCCCCTCCATTTGTATTTTAGCTCCAGACAATTTTACTTCTTTTTCTTCCTGTCTGTTTCCTTCCTCTCTTTTTTGCTTCCATTTCTCTTCTGCTTCCTGTGCCTTCTCTCTCTCTCTTTCCTTCTAGTATCCAGTTACCTCAACCAGATCGCCTCTCTCCTCCCTTTTCCTTCTTCTCCATTCCTTCTGGTCTTCACTTACATTTCTGCTTTTTTCCCCTCCCTATACTCCTTTCCTTTTCTTCTGTCCCCCAAATTGATTCCTAATACTTTGATGCCTAATTACTGATTTAGGGGCCTAGCTGCATGCATGAAAGAATAAAAATTGGGTCCCTGAGCATGTACTTTTCCCTAACTTTTATGCAAATGAACATGAAAATTAACTTTTTCAATATGATGTCTGTGCATGCGGTGATGGGTTCGGTTACAGAGACCCTTTTGAGGCTGTCACCTGACGTGCTGGAATTACCTCTGAGTCCATTTTCCACTGCCAGCTGGACTCCAGAATCCTGCCTTGTTGAGCCAGACACACTAGCCTGCTGCAACACAGACCCAGGTCTGGTCCATGCCCCCAAAATTAACTTTAACCAAAAATTGGTCAGCAAGTCACCTATCTCCAGAACCCAGCTCCCAATGAGATCCAAACCCCAAATAAATCCATTTTACTCTGTATAAAGCTTATACAGGGTAAACTCATAAATTGTCCACCCTGTATAACACTGATAGATAGATATGCACAGCTGTTTGCTCCCCCAGGAATTAATCATTTACTCTGAGTTAATTAATAAACAAAAGTAATTTTATTAAATATAAAAAGTAGGATTTAAGTGGTTTCAAGTAATAATAGACAGAACAAAGTAAGTTACCAAGCAAAATAAAACAAAGCACGCAAGTCTAAGCCTAATACATTTAAGAAAGTGAATACAGGTATCTCACCCTCAAATGTTCCAATAAGCTTCTTTCACAGACTAGACTCCTTCTTAGTCTGGGCCCAATCCTTTCCCCTGGTACAGACCTTTTTAGTTCCAGCTCAGGTGATAACTAGGGGATTTCTCATGACTAGCAGCCCCCTTTGTTCTGTTCCACCCCCTTTTATAGCTTTGGCACAAGGTGGGAATCTTTTGTCTCTCTGGGTCCCCACCCCTTCTTCTAAATGGAAAAGCACCAGGTTTAAGATGGATTCTAGTACCAGGTGACATGATCACATGTCACTGTAAGACCTCATTCTCCATTCTTTCAGGGCTGGTCTGCATGTACCCAGGAAAGTTTGCGAGTAAACAGAGCCATTCACAGCCAATTGCCCTAGTTAATGGGAGCCATCAAGATTCCAAGCCACCATTAATGGCCCTCACTTTGCATAGTTACAAGAGGACTTCAGAGTAATACTTCATATTTCTAGCTTCAGATACAAAAATGATCATCCTATTTGTATGAATGTAACAAACTCAGTAGATAATAAGCTTTTTAATGATACCTTACAAGAGACCTTTTGCATAAAGCATATTCCAGTTATATTATATTTACACTCATAAGCATATTTCCATAAAACATACAGAGTGCAAGGTCACACATGCATGCACCCATGTGTGAGTGGAGAAGGGGGAAAGAGTTGTCTCTTGTCTTACATTGTAAGCTCTGTGAGGTAGGGACTGTCTCTGTGTTGTGTTGTGTTTTTACAGTGCCTAGCAGATTGGCTGGGTGCCCATTCATTGTTTGGGGCCTGTAGGCACTACAGGAATACAAACAGAATTTTTAAATAAAATTCTAGCAAAAACATTTGGAAATGTAATGTCTCACCCAGTGCAGGATACTTAACTCCAATGTCTGCAAACATTAAATATCTGTCTCGAAAAAAATCAGGAAAATGTTAAGCTTCTGTTAAATTTGTAGCTAAACCAGATATAAGCTATTTGGAAATATGTACTGAAACTTAATTACTCACACCGTCTACTACAATGCTATTCCTCACATTCTGCTTGGTTGTGCCATTTTAAAAGGACAATTGGTGATTACACTCAACGGATTGTTTGTGACAGGAATGGGTTAATTTTCCTAACCTTTTGGGTTCTTGTTCCACTCTCAGGGTTGTCAAAAGGATGGATAAATGTGAAGATATTTTCTGGTTTTGTTTCAGTGTCTATCACGAGAGTGGACCAATTTCATACCATTTGCTGCTTTCATTACTGTCTCAAGGTTGTCACAAGAATTGATAAATTTCAGACTGTTTTTCGTGTCCTCATTACAATCTTCAGGTTGTCATGAGAATGAATTGATTTTGTGCCATTTTCTGTTCTCATTATAGTCTTTGTCATGAGAATGGCTTCATTTGGGGCCATTTTTGTTCCTGTTACTTACAATCTTTTGTCACAAGAACAGGGATTATTTGATGAGAATGAGAAGACAGCATCTCAAATATTGAGATTCAGGGACACCTTGTTCTCGTGACAGAGACCATAACGAGGACAGAAAATGGTACAGGATGTATCCATTCTTTTGATGATTTTAAGGTTGTGATTTTGTGACCCCGATCATATTGGATGACTTCCCCAGGAGGAGGTGCACATACTTTCACTGCTGCTACTGCCAGTTCAGTCTCTCTGTAGGCAGATTTCTGCAACCTCTATGAAGAAGCATTTGTGTCTGTGTAGAAGGAAGACTTTGGCTTCAAAGAGAAGGGGAAAATGTAGTGAACAATTTCAGGTTTGGATAATTCTAACTTGTTAGAAATATCCGAGAGGCTCAGATCTTGAGAATTCATGTTTAGGATTCTATTCCCTCCATTGAAATAGGAGGGATTTGGGTGCATAATTTTCATCGGTGTCAAGTGGAGTCACTAACAGATGACTAGGCACATTTATCTAAATTCATAAGTTTCTTCTTTGACAGCTTGCGGTAGCTGAAGAGGCAAGTGGTTGAATGTAAGGTGCAGACTTGTGATCTGCATGGGTGTTGTTGGTTCTAAATTCTGGCAAAGGGATCTGTGCAATAAGCCTTGTCTGGGAGCGCCGTATGGGGGCTGTGAGATTCTAAGGCCAAATAAAGGAGTTAAGGTAAACCAGTGAGGCAAATATATGCAAACAAGTGGCCAGAACTGAACTAAGAATTAGTTATTGGTAAATGAAGAGACAAACGTAAGAGATCAAGGAGTGTCCAACAATCAAGGCCCAGAAAACACCAAGGTAATTGGGAGTTCTTGAAGGAGATCAAAGAGATGAAGCAGGAAACACAAAACATGAAGATGATTTTCCTGAAGCAGTTCAAATAGAAGGATAAGAAAAGGCTAAGATGGAGAGAGATCGAGTTCTAGATAAGGCAAATGAGGAAAACTGTAGAGAGAGACTCTGGGTGAAAAAAGAACAACAGAGGTGTGACAGTGAGATCTAAAGTATCATGGGGAGAGTACTAGACAACAAGAGTCTAAAGAGTTGAAAGTGCTAGGTCTTATTGTGTGAGGCAAAGGGTTGACCAAATGTACTGAAAGTAAAGCAAGGCTAGGAGGATGATATGCTACCTCCCAGAAGGGAGAACCTGTGAAGGTATACTGACAATGAATGAGCTCTTAAAAGGAAAGAAGCTGCTCATTGTTATCCAAACTGGAACAGACAGCTTGTCTAGAAACAGGACAGAGATGTTTAAGAATACAGAGCCAAAGTCTCTGCTGTTGTAAATTAGTGCAGCTCCATTGCCTTCCAAGGAAGTTTTTATTTACATTCCTTGCACTTTGTTGACTTAAATGGAGTGGCAACATTTTACAGCAGCAGAGAATTTGTCCCTGAATTCAGAACTCTGTGTCCTTCAGAAACTGAAGAAGAGCAATGAATTGGTGATATTTTTGGAGCACCTATTGATATTGAGGTCCATAGGAGAGAAAAGAGAGGAGAGGTGGCTTGGGAAATGGTGTTAAAAGGAAGGATTTGGGTTATAAATGTATGGACTGGAGTTCTGTCACTTGAAGAATTTGGGGAACCAACCTCCTAGATGATCAGCTTGGAAAATGGTTTAGGAGAACTTCAGAAAACACCTTTAACAATAAATGCACCTAGACAATGAAACAGATTACCAAGGGAGGAGTTTGAAAGGAATATGCACAAATAGGCTAGGTACAATACAGTGGGAATGATATAGGAAGTAGGCCTACCAAGTACTCGGCAACCCAGCTGGTATTTCCTTGGCCTACTATCTCTAAGCAAAATCCTCAGTGGTACTGATCACCGGTACTCTCAGCATTTTGCCTTATGATTCTATAATCCTTTTTTATTCTTTCTACCATAGCATCTAATCGCTATGCCTTGCCTAATCTCACAGCTTTCTACCATGCATTCGGTAACCCCCATCTGCCATTGTCTGATGTATATGGGAATACAAGATTAATCATAAAATTGGTAGACCTGGCTGCATATATTACATGAACGTTCAACTTTCAGGAGATGAAATGACCTCCAAGTGGCTTACTGCTCTTCATTAATTTCTCTGTATAATTGAACATTTTTAGGCATCTCATTTAACAAACTGTTAAGCTCCTTATTGCACAGAAGAGCCATGTGATGTGCAAGTATTCTAAAACTCTTCTACTCATTCACAATTCCCTTACTAATATCCTGGGCATTATTAGCAGTTCACAAAGCCAGCACATTTTCTTTGTGATAATTGTCCCTTTCTAACCTCCTTTGTCCACCTCCTAATGCCGTCTGGTGCTAATAAAGAGTAAAACCATGCTTCCTCTGGCCTGGTTGCTCTGAACTGCTACCCATACTCCATCTACTCCCTATAAGGGGATGCACTTATATCAATGATAGATAAATCCCAGCTAGAAATACAGATCCCTGACAACCTAATCACTGAAATCCTGTCAAGTAACCCCTAATTTTGAAGCAAGTGGTTAATTCCCAGCAAATTGATTTATGCACTGTTTGAGGTTTGGCGAGTTGTGTTGTTCATCTGTTATTACCAGGAACTCAGCTCAGCCTATTCATTTAGACCACTGACACAACACAGTGCATCTCCCAAGAAAATTTCCTTTGTCAGCACATCTAGAATTTGCTAATTAAATCAACGATGACATTATTCACTTTCTGGAGAAAAAGAAACCACTTTCTCTCTCTCTCTCTCGCTGTCACACACACACACACACACACTTAAATTCTGATTTTTGAAAATACATTAGATCTAAAACTTTTTGAATGACCTTTCCTACCTGGCTTATTCAGCTGTAATTCACCTGCTTAGCACAATAAGCTAGTAGTTAGCTACCCAATTTGAATTCACTTTAAAGCAACACCACCACTACCACAATAAACTTTAGAGGGGGGAAAATATTATGCTTATAAGCACCTCCGAGTCTCACTTTTTCACTACAGACCCTGAAGTGCAGATTTCATTAAAATGATAGGGTTGGCCAGTAAGTACTTTTATTGTCTGTATTATTGCAGCTGAAGTGAATTCAGAATGCCAGAAGAGACAGGTTGTCCTCCAGACCCTATAATTATGGGTCCATAATATCACAGCATTTCTTTGTACTATTTAAGATGCAGAGAATAAAGCAGGTTCAAACTGAACCTTCTTGAGCATCCAGTAACTTTTCAAAGAATGCTTATTTCCTCAAAGAGGTTAAACAAAAGAAAGCCAAATGTGACAAAAAATATTGAATACTGTTTAATTGGTTTTAAGAGGAATTTGAAAGCCTGTATGTGTCAGTAGAGAAGTGTGCGCATATAAAGGGAGGAAGTGTTGCTCGTGTTTGGGATAGCACTATACAGCTTTTTTTTCCCTTGACCATCCCTCTCCAATGGTATGATTTCTTCGTAACTCCACCCAGCCATGTTCTCATAGGCTATTCCCCCCAGTGATACAACCCCACATTTCCATGGCTGTCCCTATGCCCCGTGATACAACCCCACATAGCGAGGGTTTACCACCATCCATTTGCAATACAAATCTGGACAGTCACACTGCGCACAATGGTGGTCTATCATTACCCCAATGCAATACACTGGTCACACTCCACACGGGTGTGATCTATCCCTCCCCCCTCTCTCCATTACCAGACTGGGGCACCTGCAAGTAGCCAGCTATAAAACAAGAGCTGAATGAGGAAATGGGTGCTAAAAATAAGGCCTATTTCTTGTATCCCCATATGTAGCAATCCCCAAGCTCTAGCAGAACACGGGGAGTGGGAAAAGTGCATCATCACTACCAAAAATTTTTCAAAGTTCCACCTTTTCATTGTGTCACTATGGATTTCCCATAGAAAAGGGAAGTCTGGATTCTACACTTCAACTAACATTCCTTTCGCACATGCTGGCTACTCCTATGCCGCATCTCATTTAATCACCACTGTCCCCTGGCTTAGAGCACTGACCAGACCTCCCTTCAGAGATAGAATAGTGCTACCTATAGTATAAATATATGTCACTACTGAAGGACCAGAGGTGCACCATGCCATCCCTCTAGCAGAGCTCAGAGTAAGACCTTTTTAGTTAATTTCAATAGCCTTGATTCTTTTCATTCCCTTTAATATTGTTTATTGAAACTACTTAGTTCCCTTGTGTAATCAAATACATTTCTGATTCATGTTCTTGGCCCATTGTTAAAAGGTTACAGCATTTCTTGTCTTCATTCTTCACATCTGAAGCAGCAGTGGAGTTTTTCCCACCAACTCATTGCTTACTAATGAACTTTTTTTTTTTAAAGCAGCCTGTCATTTCGTTTAATGTTGCAAAATAAGGTAGTCTTTAAGTGGGATCTGATTTTGCTAAGAGATGTCTAAACTTAAGTGAGATAATGGATGTAACAAAATACCACCAAATATGACAGCTTTGTTCTGCCAATGTAATTTGCTGATTCTGGAAACCAAATGCAGAACAGTCTGTGCCAGTCTCAGAAAAAGAGGCTTGTTTGACAGATATAGACCTGCTTAAATACCAGCATACACTACATTAAATAGCAGACTTCTGCATTCATTTATGGGGTTTAGTCACTTGTCATAACAGGTTTCTTTTAAATACTCATTGTTCCTATCACTCTGATGCCCAAATATACTTAGTCTCTTTTTAAAGTGGAAGATGGTATGACTTGACAAAGCTACCAAATTCTTTTAGTTTTAATAGTATTAAAAATAAAAGCTGCCTCTTCCTCAACTCTGGGAATACAGAAGTCTGCCTGGTATATAAATAGGATTGTTAAGGGGGTGGCTCTCTCTATTTTAGCACTGACTAAGGGAACTTAAAAGAGCTGAGCAAGGTTAAGAATCTTGGGGTTAGACTTTGTGACATCATTTCCAGGGAAAACCACATGTGGTAGAAAAACTGCTGCTGTGCAATTTGTGCCCACTTGGTCCTTTTCCCTTGATGACCACACACCATCAGTATGTGCCGTTGGGATCACAAGGCATGACTACTGTAATTCCCCATTAGTGTTACTCCCAATTGGGCATATCCGCTTTTGCAGCTTGTTCGGAATGCAGTAGCACATTTACTCACTGATTTGAGCATCCCTGCTCACATCATGCCCACCCACTTTCCTTCCAATTGACTGCCTAAAAGGTGGTGGATTCATTCTAAGGTGCCACTGCTGGCATTTAAAGCTCTTAAGATCATGGACCGAGAAAGTCTTTCTGAACCTCATCCTGATATGCACAGCATTCATCTTTTAGGGATGGCACCATCGAGTTTGTCAAGGGCAGAAGATTAGACTTATTCTGCAGTGGGCTACAGAGTGTGGAACTGGCCTCCTGTCAGCCCTCAACTCTCTCTCTCCCTCAGAATTATTTTTCCCCACAGGAGGATTTTGTAATTTTAAGTGTAGATATAGATTTTTAAAATAGGTCTATCTAAGACCATTTCTGAAGTTATTCCTCATAGCTGTGAGACTTGTAGGGGAAGGAAACTGATAAAGACAGGAGTGAGTCCACCTTTCATTACATAGAATAGCTTTCATTTTCAAGTGCACTTGTATATTTCTACCTGATTTACTTTGCAACCACAGCATACATCAACTGCAAAATTAAATAAATAAAAGCAGCTGATCAAAGTCCTCTTGGCAAGTTAATACCACCACTCCCTTCCCCAAATCCACCTATAGACATGTCATGGGGAGCGGGTGACTTGCTCGCCCTATTCCTTTCATTCACTTATGAGTGGGAATCAAGAAGTGTTTCTTTGGTTTACTGTTAGCGTTTCTTTGGTTTACCATTTAACTGCCCTATCTCTCACTATGGAGCTGAGAATCCCCCAAATGCACCATGGAATGCAACAAGGAATCATAACTTTTACCAGTGCAATCTCTGAGGACCCTGTTTTCTTCCCTATCGAGCTCTAGAGGGTTTTTTTCCCCCGTCTTTGCCTCTAAGGCAATTTCACTTGACATTTTCAGGTTTGTACAATCCAAACAGACACAATTGATTTGAAGGCAACAGTTGGGAGACAGTGTAGTCTAGTAGTTAGAGCACTGAAGAGGGAGTCAGGAGATCTGAGTTCACTCTGTCATTGACTAACTGTGTGACCCTGGGCATGTGTCACTTTATCTCACTTTCCCCATCTTTAAACTGCACACACCAGTGGACTGAACACAAAGGTTTTCTATTGCTAAAACCACAAGGCCTGAAATCAATGGGGTTTGCACATCCATAGCATTAAATGTTTATTTCAATGTTTAGGGAGAACTTAAAGCGGAAGTCATAGTGGTGTTGTACACTCTCTTCCAGGAACAGACACTCAAGTCTGCTCTTGATATATATAACTATGGCTTCATGACGTGAGTTAGAGACACTTTTCTGATAAATAGAAATCTTTGCCCTTTTAGGTAGCTATCCACACATGTTTTAGCTAAATTGCAAATTGCTCATACTGCAGCAAGAAGATTTCTTACCGCAACTCAAACTGGTAAACCTCTCACCCATTCTGCTTTCAGATTTCCTCTGCCATAAGAGGTAGAGTGTATTTATTACTATTTGAGTCAGCAATGTGAGCAATACATATTCTTATAAAATCCCAGTTCCTTCTGAAAAGCTTTTCTACCAATCACGACCTATAGTCTTGGTGGAAAAAAAATCAGATTTGATACAGCTCAGAACATTTGAAATCCAGATTGTTTATTGTGGCTGGAAGTCTGTGTGTGTAAGTTGAGGACAAGTGTATTTTTACACATCAGTTTGGCACTGGCAAAACCTTGCACTTGTGTACACGCATTCCAATGAGATGTCTTAACTGCCTAATTAGTAACAAAGGGTTCTTGCACAGATCAATCAGCCATTTGCAACGTACAAACGTAAAGTGCATGCCCAAAGCTGTGATGTGCACATTCCTGGCTCAGTTTGTAGGGAATGGGTTAAATGCCCTTTAAAAAGATGTCCCTAAAAGATTTTGGAGTGGGGCAGGGTTTGATCAGGGAGTGACACAGGGGAGAAGCTCTGGGATATTTTTTACTTCGACCAACTCTGTTTCACCCTTAAAACTATTGAAGGAAAGTATTAGGTAACTCCTGTCAATTTACAATTGATGGAGAAATCCCAAAGGAGTGTACAAAGGTGACCAACAAGATCTTCTTTACCTACATTTCCCAACTAGCCCCAGGAGCCTGCTGGGAATTCACCACATAAAATCCTAGAAAAATTCATTCTGTCACTGATAGAATGCAAAGCACTGCTTTCTTTGAAGGTTAAAACTGAGAAAAGTTATTTGAAAGTGAATTCATCTACAGAAGATGGAAAGCCAATGGGAGTGGTTAGAAACCAAATAACGTGATTATGTGCCAAGGGTCAGAGCAGTCTGCTCCCCAAAGAGACCTGTAAAGGGGACACTATCACCAAATTAAATACATTGCAAAGCAGACAATATCCAAAATTTTGATGATCCTAGTTCATCACAAAAATGAGATCATTTATTTCCCTCTATGCAGAAATTAATACCCACAATCCTGAAATAAATAGCTATACAAGATCTTTACCAGGAATGCAAACAAAACACTGAAGACCAGATTGATACCCATACTCACATTGAATAGCACTTTACTATATGAATAGGCTCATGATTTCAGTGAGACTACATGAGCAGCAAGGTGCTATTCACAATGCATAAAGATATCAAAATCTGGCTCTTAAGGTGGAAGTAGAGTTTTCTTTGTCTGATTACTGGGATCAGGACAGGATCTGTTGGGTCACTCAGACACTGTAAGATATTTAATATAAAGGACAAGCTCTTGTGTTTGCCCCTACTGTCAGCCAAAAACAACTCTGAGCAAGACCATTTTCACTGATAAGGAACATGGAAGCTTCTATCCTGCTCCTCATAGGTGCTGACTCCATGGGTGCTCCAGGGCTGGAGAACCCACGGAAAAAAATATTGAGTGCTCAGCACCCACCAGCCACCCACTGATCAGTTGTTCAGTGGGTCCCACCAATCAGTTCTTCCCTCTCCCTTCCCCAGCGCCTCCCACCTGCCACTGATCAGCTGTTTGGTAGTGGGTGGGAAGCGCTGAGGGGCGGGGCCAGGAAGAGGCAGAGTGAGAGTGGGGCATGCTCAGAGGCAGAGGCAGAGGTAGGAAAAGATGGGGTGGGATCGGAAAGAGCTCTACTGGGGAAAGCTGAAAGTCGGTGCCTGTGCTCCTCCCCTCAGTGTCACCATTTAGCTCCATGTGAAATTTGACCATTTAGAGCTTTGCTGAACCTGGTTTTTCAATTATTTGAAGAACTAAATTGCGATTATAAACTCTGCAAGTGGGTGATATTTAAGTTTTGTTTGTTTATTGACTAGATTTCATCACTGACATTGTGATAAGACTTTGGGCCTGATCCCATTCTGGGGAATTAGTTGGGAATTTTGTTATTCACTTCAAGCAGAAATTAGGCCATTTGTTTCCCATTGCTATTTACCAAGGCAGAAGAAACATGTTTGAGTCAATTTGTGCTTTCAGATGTGCATGTGCAACTCCAGCTGAAGACAAAGGGAATTTCTTCAGTCACTGAAGTGTGCAAGAATCTAAGGGCAGAACTTGGCTCTACCCGATTCAAATCCATTACTTTGAGCTCTTAAGATTGACGTTCTTCCTTTATTCACTCTCCAACACCAGCTGTGGAAACTGTGATTATGAAACCTTATAATTTGATCCCATATCTTTGTACTGAAATATTGGCACCTGCTAAGTTTGATCTGTCATGGATACTAACATTCATCATGCTCATGTGTAGAAACATGCAAGGACCGAGGAGGGAGAAGCACCATTTGCAAAAAGTGTTTGGGAGCAGTACAATGAAGTCAGTCTGTGTGCACATGGCTAGAATGCTAGCTGCAGGATCTTTGTAAATAGTTCCCTTAATAAAGAGCCAGTTTAGTTTTCACAAGCATGGAGTCCTTTCATGCACCCAGCATGAAATACATAAAATACTCATGTAATTGTTTATTGAGATCCTGATTCAGCAAAGCACTTAAGCACATGCTTAACTTTATGCACATGAGTAGTCCCACTTAAGTCAATAGGACTGTTCACATACTTTAAGTTAGGCATGTGCTTAAGTACCTTGCTGAACTGAGGTCTAAGTGTATTGTTGAATTGAGACGGGCTCAAAAGTTAGATATTTGCTTAAGTGCTTTGCTCAATTGGGACCTAAAACTTGCTTAGGGAAAACTGGGTTTTCTTCCACTGAAAACAGTCTGAGTTCGTCTTAGTAAGACCTGCAGGTTTAGGACTAATAAAAAGTAATTTTAGTGTTTACAGAAAACATAACCTTTCCTGTTAATTAATACAACTAAGTATCCACAGTTCATTTTTGTTTGATGTGTAGTAGTACTAATTATTAGCCATCTCTCAGAGTACACTTTTTTTTTAGATTCATGCATTTTTCCCTACAAAGCACTTTGAGACATTTTTATGACTGCAAAGCACTGTGTAAATACAAGTTTGCTGTTGTCAACCTTTTTATTTCACAGTTTCAGCGATGAATCCTGCAGAACTAATTAAGTGATAGCCCCTACCGTTGCAAGTCCTACACGGCTGCTGCTACTACTGTCCTGTGAGATAATTGATTGCTATGTGAGTTATGTATCCTAAGCTGAAGACGGGGGTGCATAAAGGAAGTGAAGGCCAATTACCTTGCACTAGTGCCCATGAAGAAGGGGACAATTGCATTTATACTTTGGAAGCCATACTAATCTTTTTTTCCTTAAATATTCAAGCGTGCCCATGAATACCTGTGAAGTCTTGGAGTCTCTTCTTGCTTTTGTGCCTTTGCCTTGTGCTAGGATGGTCCACAGTACAGCCCCAATTTTCTGACGAGTTTCAGAGACTTTGGAAAAGCAGGCATTGGTTCTACATGGATCATGGTATGCTGTCACAGACTTGTCTTCTAGTCACCTTAACCCCACATCTTCATTACACTTGCCATTATGACCCTGCCAGAAAATGGTAATGGATAGCCAAGGTTATTTCACAGTAGTGCTAACGCTCTGGTTTGTCGCAAGCATAAAATGAAGTGACCCCTTACACTAGGGCTCCAATTCAAACAAACACTCTGCTGTTTGTGCCACCTAATGAGGAATAAAACCTATCTGCCTGAAAGGTGGAGACTTTTGGTGACCTTCCTTCAGGAAGCACTCAGAGTGAATGTCTTTAAACCATTTTGTGAAAAAGGCTCATAAACATACTTTAAGTTAGTCTGTGTCAGAGGCCAAACACAATAGCAAAGATTGAAAAATAAAAGTGGATTATCCAGAAAATGTTTTACTGCAAACTTAATACAGTCACTCCTCACTTAAAGTCATCCCGGTTAACATGGTTTCATTATTAGGTTGCTGATGTATTAGAGAATATACTCATTTAAAGTCGCGCAATGTTCTGTTATAAGGTTGTTTGGCTCGCCCCACTCCACCCACTAGCCGGAGGTCAGGGCGCAGGGGCTTACCCAACTCCACACGCACTGCATTCCAGCTAGGGAGTGGACAAACCCTTGACCCTGCTCCCCGGCAGGAGCACCGAGCGGCGGAGCAAGGCAAGCCCCCGCACCCCAACCCCGCTACTCCCTGCCTCAACCAAGCTTCACAATCATCATTGGTGAGTACAGTATTAAATTGTTTTAAATTATTTAAAACTTATACTATATCTGTATATAATGTCTTTTGTCTGGTGAAAAAAAAATTCCCTGGAACCTAACCCCGCCCCCAATTTACATTAATTCTTATGGGGAAATTGGATTCGCATAACATCATTTCGCTTAAAGTAGCATTTTTCAGGAACATAATTACAATGTTAAGTGAGAAGTTACTGTAAAAGGTTTTGGTTATGTGGCAGAAAGCTTAGTTACCAAAGCAGAGGTAAAGATACTACTTACCATACCAGTTATAGTCCATTATCTCTGAGATCTTCTCTAGACTTCAGTCTAGCCATGACACTGAAAGCTGGAAGGAAAAATATCACAAGCACTAACTTGCCATCTTTAAAGCTGAAATTCTCCTCCTCTTCCACATCACACATTTCCTGTCTCTGGTAAAGTCTAACCAAGTCAGATGTCATTGGCAGCTTTGGCTTCATTTAAAATTACCTGACTTTGGGATTCATCCCTTTGATGGCAGATGAATCTTAATTAGATTCACCAGCATTTTCTTTCCTCCCTAGAAGAAGTCAGCCAAGCTCCTTTGAGAACTGCAAGGCTAACAAAAACATGAATGGCTGATACACAGCTGCTTCAGCTGATGAGTGAGAGCATGTAACAGGATGTGCAATCATACTCTAGATCACTAGCAGCTTTGCCCTGTCCTCCACATCTCAGATACAGAATTGGGATGTTGTTTGGTTTTTTTAATACATGCAGTTCTGAAGCTGCAGTACAGCCTCTGAGTCACTCTGCTGAGATAATGTTCCTTCCACCTGACTCCAGTTAAAAAAAAAGCACTTAAGCACATGCTTATAGTGCTTTCCTGCATAGGTCTGGATATACATAGGTCTGCTTAAGTGCTTCACTGAATCAGGGCACTATAATGGAAGAAGACCCTTGTCCCTTATCCCCACAAACCCAAAGTAACTCAGACTATGCGCAGGATCCAGGGTTTGGCCCATCAACATTAATAATAATGTGAACAATTTTCAGCTAGGTGGGAATTCCAGTTAGCCAGAAGTCAGATGCTCAGGTTAATTTTGTGTTCCATGCACATCTATTGAGGCACATCAAAGGATCCTCAAATTGCTCTCACACGCTGAGCAGTGATGGCTAGATTTTTCAAAAGAATCCAGCACGTGGATGTTAAGCATTTTTGAAAATCTGGTTCTAAATGTCCTAGATCCAGCCATTAGAGCTGGCTTGGCACAGGTTATGAACCATTTCTATAGTTGGCTGTAATCTTCATTGGGTGAATGAAGCAGATACCCTTTTGGTGAATGAAACATTCTTTTTTTTATTATTATTATTATAGCAGCTCAGGTGAAAATTGGGGGTGGAGGAAGGCACTAATAATTCAGGTATGATTAAAAAGAGGATATTTACTGGGTTGTAGGCCTTCAGTGTGTGGGGAGGTGGGGAACAGCATGACAGCTTCTATATACATCCCTAGGGAAAAGCTCAAGAAATAAGAAAATGCATATAACCATTGTTTGTGTGCATTATACGTTGCTTTAAAAAAATACTCTGAAACTCAGTACTATCCGGAAAAGTCTTTGGACTGCATTTAAGTGAGAAGGATTAGCTTGCGTGATGTTGATTTATAAATGGCAACAACCAATCCCTTATATTCTCTACTGCAGTCATCTCTCCTCCACAGTAATTCCCAATGTTCCCTTTTGAAAGCCCTTGATACTCAGTTAGCCCCGAGGTATAATGTTTGATAATATAACTACTGCTTCTGTCACTGCGTTTTGTACAAACGCATTATATGTGGCCCAGAATGGTAAAGATTTATGTATGGGTATGGAAAATAAAAATCAGCATTGATTAAAAGCCCCAGATAGACCATCCAATACCGCCCAAAGAACATCAGTTATTTTGCATTTTGACGTGGCGATTGATAACTCATAAATGCAAGCAGGAATGACAAATGCGGATGGAAACTGGCTTTGACAAAAACGATAACAGTATCAGTCTCGAGGGGCGATGGAGGTATAAGCAGGAGCTGTTTAAAATATTTAATCATTTTATGAAGGCTGCAAGATGTTGTTTGACCCTGAAGGAGTGTGAATGTCACATGGATCAGAAATTGCCAAGTCTTTGAAGTGAAATAAAAAAATGGTGTTATTATAGATCCTTCTTGACATCCTATCATTTTTGTATAGGATTAAAAATATGTATACAAAGCTCTAGATAAAGGACTCCAGCAAAAGATGTCTTGGTTGAAGGGGAAAAAAAAAATAAAGACATACTGTTGTGAATTTTTACTTCAAAATCCCAAAGCGTCTCTTTTATATTCTTCTAGAATGGCATGAATAGATCCAGCAGACCCTAGTAAAAAGATTCCTTCGGTTTTTAACTACAGGGTAAATTACGCTTTACTTTTGTTACCTCGGGTCTGACTTTTGGTCTTCAAAGAAAATCTTTTCTTTCCCTTGTACTTAACTAAGCAGTGGGTATTGTGTGCGAATGTATATAAGTATATCCATATGATCCCTAGCTGTAAGAATACATTCAAACATATTTATTTTACATATAAGGTGATTTATTAGGTATATACCAGTCATTTGAGGGACCACATTCTACCCCATTAGAGCCAATGGGAGATTCATTGCCATCTGAAGTAGGTGTATTTGGCCCATAATATTAGCCAATATACTAAATATAATGCAATTTCGTCACTGTGATTTTTTTTTATTTTGTTGAAAGTGGGACTGTCTCTATAATTCAGCTAGATTTGGTAGTTGCCTAAGGCAGCAAAATAATAGGGGCAGAAAAATGTTTGGTGACAGTTTATCATGGGAATGGCTGCAGGACTGAAAGGGGCAAGTGGCCTAGGTTAGCCAAAATGCTAGAACTGGTCCTAGCTGGAGAGACAGTATTTGAAATTTTAATAGATACACAACATATTGTTGTACGAGTATTAGCGTGACCTCTAATTTTGCACCCACACATAATTGTGGGTGCAGTGTTGCATGCACCATTAAACGCAGGCACAAATGCATGACTTTTGAAATAGAGCTATTTGCTGGCTCAGTCTTGTCGTTAGACGTCTAACTACTACCATTTGTACCTGTGATTCATTCAACATGAAAAATATATTCAGGCACAAAATAGGAGACCCGTTTTATAAACTAGAGCCATGAAATGGGAGGAGTGTGCTTCAGCTATTTGTGTATGCTCTACATCTGAGGAATTTTGTACCAAGATGCAATATTGTGATTTGTAATCTGCAAAATTTGTACTAATGATGCAATTGGTTAGACTGCGAAGGGAGATAAAAAATAGTTATCCCCATTGTGTGATAAGTTAGAACTATACACATATTGGTCTTAAATGCAACACTTTACCAATTAAAATGTATTTGTCTGGAAAGTACACTTTAATAATGCTTAGGGCTTATGTAGAGCTTTCCAATTGTAAATCTCCAGATAAAGGTAGTTAAGTATCAGGACTGACTGAAATTTTTCGATTCTGATTACCTATTTAATCAAAATTTTGAATTTTAACCAAAAAGAGGGGGGTAACAATTGTATCCCATTTTTCAAGCAGCTCTAATAAGTATTGTCATTGCCACTGGGGAAATTGAGAAACAGCTCATTGAATAAACTTAACATAGGTCACACAACAGGTCAGTGGCACAGCTGAAACTAGTACCTAAATCTCCTGACCCGCCACCCCCATCCTCCCGTCATAGGAGGGCCTTCACAAAAGCTCTCTTTCAAGGTTCATCAGTTCACAGGAAGGGAGCAGCATGGTGCTGAAATATATCTGTACCCGGGATTATTCTCCGTACTTATATGTGTGGCACCTATGGGATGTTCTTGTGTATCCCCACCTGAAATTTTGTGGAATCTCTGAGTAAAGGGCATCTGGAGCTAACAGGCACGAATAATTTGGAAGAAGAGAGAACTGAGCCCATAATCTTAAACCAGAGCATGGACTCTTCCTTAAGCACAACAGAGCTACTGTGGATATATATTTCAGAGTGGTAGCTGTGTTAGTCTGTATCAGCAAAAAGAACGAGGAGTACTTGTGGCACCTTAGAGACTAACAAATTTATTTGGACATAAGCTTTCGTGGGCTAAAACCCACTTCATCGGATGCATGCAGTGGTATGCCATAGTTGGTATGGCAACACCCATTTTTTCATGTTCTCCGTGTATATGTATCTTCCTACTGTATTTTCCACTGCATGCATCCGATGAAGTGGGGTTTAGCCCATGAAAGCTTATGCCCAAATAAATTTGTTAGTCTCTAAGGTGCCACAAGTACTCCTCATTCTTTTTGTGGATATATAGTCTCATTTATTCTACATCATATTCAAGCTTCTTATCCATGCTTACCACTCCTTCTCGTGCCCCTCCCGTTTGCAACTTCTTCCATGCCACCCCCTAAACTTGGACCTCCTTCCCTCGGCTTGTGCACCAGTTGGCCTCCTCCTCTTCTTTCAAAACCCTCCCTTAGTCATACTTCTTCTATCACAATTCTGAATATTAATCCAACAAAAGAATAGTAAAATCTGTACAAATTTGGGATTAGACCATTTCCTGGCAGGCTGGTGCACTGGTTGCACAAAATGTATGTAATTTAGAATGTTAACTCTTCGTGCCAGGGAATGCGCCTGCCTCTATGTTCTTTAGCACTACCCAGCTGATGGTGCTTAACAGATGGATACATTTGGTCAATGCATTTCATTCACGTAAATTATTTGACTGTTATATGTTTATCATGCAAAAATCAACCAAGACCCTAATCAAAATGAAGCAACATTTCAAGAATTCCCACCAGTTAGAGATCTCAGCACTTGCTAGATCTGTTCCAAGATGAAGTGGTTAATCATTTGCAGACAGACAATAAGGAAATAACCTTTTGTCTCCTCCTTCATCCTTTACGCAGTTCCTCCATCCAACATCCTTGTGTCTAAATCTGAAACAATGTGTAATTATACAGAAGGAAATCTCTCAGGGGTATAGCTGAAGTTGCTTAAATTGTGCTGATTTACAAAGATGAAGGATTTTTATATTTTTCACCCCAAAGAGAAAAAAATTACCTTTTTTTTCATAATGGCAAACAACCTCCTGCAAAGTCAACTCCTTTTCTGAAAGTCATTGCTAGTTTTATAATTTCTGAGTCATTAGATAACAGATAGAACTCCACACTTAGTGGTTTCAAATGTTTATGGTCTGCAATTCATTCTTAATGAGCTCTCTCCATGTCTTTATTCTTCTTCACACCCTCCTGCTGGGAAATGTCTTACTCTGCCTTGGCTTTTGTTAATGATTCCACAATCATTTCAGAGCCATTTCTTCTGCCTTATGTAATTCTGACACTGCATAAGAGCCTGGCTCTGCAGCCTCACAGTTGGAAATGTAACCTTTAATGTATTAATTTCTCTTGCTCAAAACAATTTAACCTCTGTCTTGGTTTTGTGATTGCTAAGTGTTCCAATTAAATGCCTCTTTCATTTTTTGTCCTGGAGGGCTTGATCTTACCAGTATTATGTTTAACATACCCTACCTAGCAAATGATGAGCACTCCTGGGTCCCCTCAAGTGTTGTTTATCAATCCATTATCTATCTCATGAGTGTCTGTCACACTTTCAAAACAAAAAATTAATTAAGCTCGTTTTAAACGCTAAATAACAAAAAAACTAGTACAAATGGAAGCTAATAATTACAAAACAGGCAAAATAGAATCTGGGAGCAATAAATGCCCTTTCCCCCCCTGATCAATAGTAACCAGTGAATGGCTGTCTAAATGTTGAATCTGCCACATCAGGATGCAGCTGGCATCAGGAGTTGTAAGAATGTGAAAATTAATCTCAGTAACAAAAAGTCTCTGTGTGCTTGTCTTTTTTATTTCTCCACCTGGCACTGAACAGAAAACATGCCCACTGAGTTGTGGGGATTTTTGGAGAGGTTCTCCACTAGTGTCCTACAGAAAAAAAATGATTATTGGGTGGGGAGGAGAATTTTAAAGAGAAACGTGAGCAAGCCAGCATCTCCTATAGTATCGCTGGTATTTGGGCTCCTGATAAGGATGACCAGTCAGCTGCAGATCTTATCAGTGGTAAAGTTCCCTCTACTGTCTCAATATCTCTCTAAAGTCTGCTTGACCACAGATCAAACTCCTTTTCACACACACCCTTCCATGTTCACTGTTGTACCTTCCCATGTTTGACTTTGATTAAAACATCTTAAAGAATTTCAGAACTAAGGTGTCAATCCAGCCAAGCATTTAAGTACATGTTTGACTTTAAGCACATGAGTAGTCCTCAATCTCGTTTATTCACAACTGATATTCACCAAAATATGCCTGGAGTGGCAAACACTGTATGATAGCTTCAAGACAGGAAGTGCAAGTGGAAAGGAGACTCTTCTGTATTAGAAGTACTGGGTCATCATAGTTGTTAGATAATGTTTATGCTAATACAGTCTCAGTTGAATGAGATTTTATTGGCACAACAACTATACAAGTACACCTCTACCCCTATATAACGCGACCCAATATAACATGAATTCGGATATAACGCGGTAAAGCAGCGCTCCGGGGGGCGGGGCTGCGCACTCCGGCGGATCAAAGCAAGTTCGATATAACGTGGTTTCACCTATAACGCGGTAAGATTTTTTGGCTCCCAAGGACAGCATTATATTGGGGTAGAGGTGTATTGCCAAAGTATAAAGAAGAGAGGGAACCCTCAGGTATCTGTCAGAGGAAGGCAAGATCCACCCACAGTAGTTTTGCGTGGTCTGTTCAGGTTTTATCCCCAATATTCATTTGTCATTACTTTCTGACCTGAAGTGACCAGGCATATGTGTAGAATTATTTTTTCTCTCTCTCTTTCCTTTCTTCCAGGGTGTGGCACAGTTTTTCCTCATTACTCATTGATAAGAAGTCTTATATAATTCCTAATAATTTGGGGGAAAATCTTTCTTGCATTTCCTGGTATTACAGCTATTGGAGCAGAAAGCGTGTCCCGGTCTCAATCTCTCCCCTAGCACATTGGCTGCACTGTCTCTGGTGGCTTGGCATAGACTGTGGCTTGTACCTCTAATTCCATGCCTAGTTTATGGTCACTGGTTCTGCATTTGAGCAGGGTCTGCCTTAGTTCTGCAGCTTTCACAGTAGTCTGATACTGTAACAGTTCTGTGCAAGGATCTGTAGCACTCTAGCTTGTTGCTGTTTTGGATTTACTCTTCCCATTGACTACAGATACAAGCTGGGACTCTTGAAAATGTAGGATCACCACTTTGTTCTTCCAATAAGGATGGCAGTCTAAGGCTTGTAACTAATAATTACCTTACACCTGTGTTTGTCACATGCTGATTTAATCTTCTGAACTTCCAATGCTGATCACGATGCAGTTTTTTTCAGTATCAAAATATAGTAACTAGCCTTCTCTTAGATTATTTGTCTATGTCTTTGCTCTTTCTGGGGAACCAGTTATTTCTGTTCATCTGCAAAAGTTAAAGGGAGTCACTTGTATCCTGTGATGGGAGGCTCAGTCTACAAAACAGCATTTTATCTACAGTGCAGAATTTATTATTTTGCCTGAAATTTTGAAAAGCATTGGGTTTAGTTCAACTACTGTAGTTCTATGCTGAGCATTACAGATCCCTCTCTGTTTTCAGTCTATCTAAGGAGACCTTTTTCAAGGATCCATGTGCTGAAGAATTATTCCACCTCTTCTGCCTCTTTGCTCAGTTTCTCCTCCCCAACTAAGGGACCATTGACTTATATGGCCTTTGGATCAAACCATTGTATTTTGTAAATTACATAGGTACTAATTGTAGAAGTTGAAGGTACATGATACCTTTCAGGATCAGGCCTACAGTGGGCATTCCTGCATGCTTGAATAATGCTCCCTCCAACTTGAAACCATTCACAGGCTCTGGGCACCACTGCAGTACTTCAGCTCCAGGGATGCAATGACTATACATGTCCAACATGCACTATGCTCCCCAAAGTGTGTAGGGAAGGGCAAAACCCTTCCAAAAGTTGTCACACCAGCCATGCTGTCCACCCCCAGGTACAAGTCATCCAGGCACTCTTGAAGGGTGGTGAAGTTTCACAACCACAGTATGACCAATAAATACCTGAAGAATCATAATCTGACCCAATAATTGGGGGCACTTACCTCTTGAACAACTCCTTCTGGCTGGGTACAGTACTGCAGTCCTTTTTCCACTCCTGGTGCTCCCTGTAGGTTGTTGGCCAACCTTGGCAGGGTCTTCAGTGGTTTCTCCCTCTGGCCAAGGCAGAAAGTCCAAATGAACCCTTTCCCAGGTATTAAAGAGTCCAATAAATAGACAGACAGTCTTTTTACCCTGGCTCTGAGCCCTTTAAACTCAGCCCTTTGTACAGGCTCCCAGCTGAGTTCTGTCACCTTCTTGGGGTTTATGCCACTTTACCTATGACCAATAGGGGAACCCAGGTACACCCACTACTCTGGGTTCTAACCCAGGGGACCCTGTACACGCAACTATGTACTTCCTACTCCAATCTGTTGCTGCTATTTCACTGGGCCTCTTCCTACCAGGCCCCTTTTATCTCCAGCCCTATCTCAGGGCCAGCATCCTCAGGTTCTTCTCCTTCTCCAGGCCAAAGAGGAGCACCCTTCTTCACTTCTCTGGTCCCAGCCAAGAACTGAATAGCTAATGCCCTGCAGCCCTTTTTATCTGAGCCTGCTGGGCTCTGGCTGCTGCTCTGAGGCCTTTCTAGAGAGGCCTATAGGACCCACCTTTGCTGCACCTTTCCTGTCACTTCACTGCTTCCTGGGCCAGGCCGTAGTAGGAATGCAGGGCCTCCTGTAGGGCGCCACAAAGGCCAGTTACACCCCATCACAGACCCTAACAGAGCAAAATACTGAAGGACAAAACTTTTCCCGGTGTACTTCATGGTTGTCAATGTTCAGATGAGACTGACAGTTGGATGTCTCAAATCTTCCTTAGCCTCAACCTTGGGAAGCCTAGCTGAAGGACACAGAAGTCTCCCCTATTCCTTTGTGTTTATGTTCCCACTTATTGAGGGGATTGTTCAGCAGTAACAAGATCATAACATCTCTTTCAACCCTGCCATGTCCATGGAAAGCCATTGAATAAAGTGTTTTTATTTTCAGCTGCACATTTTGCACCTGTATTTATCACATGACAGCTTCACAACAACTCCTGCACTCATGGTCATGAAATTTGATTTTTGTAATTACCTCCTATCAAGGCTTCTCAAATACTTGTGGCTTGTTTAGCTCTTCACTGATTTGAGCAACACTGATCATATTACCTCAGCCAGTCTCCTTTATATGCACTGCCTGTAAAGCAGAAGATTGATTTTAAGTTGGCTTTGTTGGACTTTAAAGCCTTTAATGGTGTAAGCTCTGGCTACATTTGACATGTCCTTCAGCCTCATCCTGATGAACATCTTTGCTTACGTAACTTTTAAGGATTCTATCATTACATATTAGCAGGCAGGCAATGAAGCGGGTAGTTTGTATGCTAGGTGTCTGTGGCAAAGAATTTGTGTGATATGTTCATCTCAGCAGGTGGGTGTGTTTGTGTTTGCTTTGTACAGCACAAACTTTATGGTTTAAAAAATTTTCCAAATCCTTTTAGCAACCAAAATAATATAAAAAAGGGCAATGAAAAGTTTGGGATAAGTAGATTTACATGCTAGAGATGAAATAAAGCCTTTTATGTGGTTATGTATTTTATATTTTATAAATCAGTGGCATGAACAAAGCAGGAACCAAAACAGAAATACCCATTTCATAAGTGTGAAGACAGTTAACCTTTAAACAGATGGATAATTCCAGACAGCAGTGTAAAATTAATAGAGCCTAAACTATAGGTCTCAAAGCTGCAGAATACATCTTTGGAGACCATGTTTTTGAGATCATCATAAATCAATTTTTTTCTTATCAGTCCCTTATGCATACATCGACTACAAGGCCTGCTAGGTTATGAATATGTATGTCATGACATGCCAACTGATCCAATTCTACAATATCAAAGGTTCTGTGATGTTACTCATACTGTACCATCAGCGAGTTCACATTTCATATAAATAGTCATAACACCAGTATTATTGCTAGACAGGGAAAAGGTAAGACTTGGAAAATTTCTACTGGGAGCATTATAGCAAATTCAAGCAGGATTTCTCTTGGGAAGGCCATTTCCATCTTTATTTTATTTGCAACTCTTTTATTCATTAAATCACTGTTAGAGACATTTTACTCTCCATGGCCAAACTGTTTCAACTTTGGGGAGAAGCAGCCTAACTGAGAGGCAAAATGTGAGCCAGGAGAAACCTGAAGGTATTTATCCCCTCGAGAAGAGCTGTCTTAACTTTACAAAAATTGAAGTTGGGCCAACCTGTTGAAAAGTACATACGCACACGTGTGCACACACATGTACACACGATTACCAGCAACAAAAATAATTAATCAACGTTATTATTTTGAGCTGCCTTCAGAGGCACTGTTGAAAATATACTTAGTAACTGGATACAATTATAAATACGTGATGTGATCAAAAACAAAACCAGAATGTGGGATGGGATGGAATTGTAGCTCAAAGAGTGATGTTACAGAGCTGCCAGCCTCAGATGTGCCAGTCCCTAGGAGACTTTCATTAGCAATAGGGAAGACGTTGGCTGTGGAATAAACATGAAACTTGATCTGATGATCTCTTGCCTTGATACCACATAGACTGCTGGTAATTATGAAGCTGCTTGACAAGCAAACCGTGCTCCATATTTATAATGAAACAACAGACACAATCAGCCAATTTGTCATTTTAATGCCCTAAGTAAATGTGGATTTCTCATAAAAGCAGAAGCAATGAAATGGGGATGAGAGTTTCAAGTTTAGAAACTAGGGGGAAATATTTCCATGTAGTCTAATATGTCTTTATATTTTCCCCATCATCCTACACTATTCACATCCTTTAGTCCCCACAAACAATATTTTTTTAGCCTCTGTCAATTAGATTGACATAGAAGGTCACAAGGAACTGCAAGTTAGTAGCTATACATACCAGGACCAATCTTGTGATCCTTACATAAGTCATCATGCTAATCTCACTCATACTATCGTAAATCAGGAGCAGCTGTGTGCATTTACAGTGGTACAAAACTGAAGTAAAATCCCATTGTCTTCAGTGACTAAAACCAGAGTGAGAACTGGGGCATTTCGCCTGCGATTAGAAAATTAAATGAAGGAGCATTACACAACAACAGCTGGAAACTTTTAAACCCTCAAGTTTTCAGTAGGAAAGGATGCAATCTCAGTGAAACACAGACAGCATGGACAAAGGTGATGCATTACTAGAGGTGACTTGCTTACTTCACACAGAAAAAAATTATTTGAACAGACACATGCTGAATGGAATACTCAATATAAAGCTTCTAAGCTATATGTGACCCGCTTTGGCTGATATCTACAGCCGATGAGTGTTCAGCATCATATTAGCATAAATGCCATTAAGTTTTGGCCCTGTATCTTCTTTATTATTTTTTTAATAGATACATAATTATTGAGAGGAGGTTGTTAACTTTTTATAGACTTTAAATAAAGTCTATCAGTTCTTGCTATCTCATTTTGTTTAAGGCTTCTCCCAGCAGAGTGATTGTGTTTTTGCCCCATTACACTATTTAAAAAAAAATTGTGTTGCTGCTTCATGGAGTGAGAAGAGACACATCCACTGTAAACTCTCTGGTGCACATATACTAGGTACTCACATATTAGCCCAGATTCATCACAGGCAAAACACAGATGAATCCAGGCCTTTTACTTAAGAAAACTTGGCATCCACTTTTAAGACACGTTATAACTTCTGAATTTCTGCAACATCATAAAAATAATAAAGAGCAATGTCCCATATTAAGAAATGGAAATGATTTCTATTGGAATTTATGTATTCAGTGTAATTAATCCAGATTTTTAGCTTTGTATTTAGTTTCTAAACAAGAGTAGTCACTCAGGTCTGCCACAAGAACACATAAAAAAGATGTCCTTTATTGAATAAAATGAAGCAGTTGATCTTCTGATAAGGGGCGAAGCCAAACTTTTCATAGCCTTTCAGCCTGTTTTGCTCCAATTGTTTTGTTTTTGAGCTTCTTAAAGAGACAGCCAGTAGAGGCAATGCTGTCCTTCGCAATCCAAAAGATTAAACAAAGTCTCAGCTAATTGGCTTTCAGTGTGTCACTGTTTTTCCCAAGAAGGGGAACACTTCAACCATCTACATTTTGCACATCTGTTTGACTAAAGATATTGTGTAAGGGGAAGTTTAACAGGGATTTCAGTCTTGCTATATCCAGAAAAATTCTTTAATACAGCTTTCCCCCAAAATACGTATCATTACTAGGTATGTTGGGTACAGTTTTGAACAGATACTATATTTGAATTGCCACCATGTCCCGAAACTGTTATTTTGCTGCTGAGTTTAGTAGCTAAAATACCTCAGTGTTTTCACTAAGCATTAGCATGTTTACAATAAAAAAGAAGGCCCTACGGGAGTCTCATTTGATTTCACTGCACAGTTTATAAATTAACAAGAAATGGAGACTGTTCTGAATGGCAGAAACAAAGAAAAGATACATACTCACTGGGAATTTAGTACTGGTAAAAACAAAATGATCTCTGATGATAGAACAAGTCCCTGACCAGTAAATGTTGATTCAGCAAAGGCCTTTCTAACTGTGACATAAAAAGAGGTCAGTATGTGGTCTTTAATACCACAACACTGCTAGTGATGATGATCAAGGTTAAATCTTGTTGATGAAATCCCAATTAATTGATTGTACTTTTTTATTACTCTCTGTTGTAGTGACTGGAAGCTGCAGTGAACTGAATCTTCACAGTACTGAATTCTCATTGGTTTTCTAATACAGTATTTTAACTGTTTCATCAATGTTGAAATGTTGATACAACAATATTGACTTGAATTATTGGAAATACCATTGCTTATCCAGTGATTCTGGTCTTAGTAGGACAGATAGCCTAATAAGTATATAAACAACAAGGGGAAAGGTACATGACATGAGAATCTCCAAGACAAAAAATGCATCATTATAATATCTACAGTTTGGGGAGAGAGGGGGAGGACTTTATTGTAGGTTGCTAGGATTACACAACACAATCACATTCATTTTGACTATATTTTGCATATGGCCATCACATGAAAACCATTATTCAAGGGAATATGCAAGATATTCCAACCTTTGTGAACATGTCTTCAGCCAGCTGAAAACTTTCAGAAGTTTGCAGTTCAAGAATCCAACAATTCACCCTTATATATTGAATTTTTTCCATTCATATTCCTGCCACTATTTTGTAAAATTTGAAGTCATTTTTAAGCAAGGAACAAATCACTTCTTTTGGTATTTACCTGGACATCAAATACCAACTATAGTTCTTCACTGAGGCCCCGACTCAAGAAAGCACTTAAATATGTTCATACAAACAAGCATGTCCTGGCACATGTTAAAGTGCTTTCCTGAATCAGGTTCTGAATGCTGACTATAAAAAAAAGGTAATCTCACAAGACCTACCAGTGAGATTTTTCCATATGGATAGATTGCTACCTCCACCAGTAAACAAGAAAACCTGATCACAGATTGGAAGTTTTAGAAAGTCTATGGGACTGGAGTGACTGAAACTTGAAAATGTGGATTCCATTGAAATGCAATTATTGGCAACTTCACAGACCTGAAACATCCCTATGTGATTACTTGATGGGTGGCAAAAATTTCTTTTCTTTTGGTTTTAATCTTCATAGATGTTCATAGACTTTAAGGCCAGGCAGAACCATCATAATCATCTAGTCTGACCTCCTGTACATCACAGGCTATAGAACCTCACCCACCCACTCCTGTAATAGTCCCATAACCTCTGGCTGAGTTACCAAAATCCTCAAATCTTGATTTAAAGACTTTAAGGTACAGAGAATCCACAACTCACTCTAGTTCAAACCAGCAGATGATGACCTGTGCCCCATGCTGCCACGGAAAGCAATAAATTCCCAGGGTCTTGGCCTACCTGACTTGTTCACCAGATTGAAGAAATAGGTGATGGGAACTTAAATGTTCCCAAAATAGAGCTGAGAAATTCATAATGAATTATTTATTTGATTAATTTAGCTCTCCCCTTTCTGTTTATGAAGTATTTGCAAAGAAATCCGATGTTTATAATAATTCTATAATTCAGAATTGTTTGAATACTTTATGTGAACATATGTGAGCCTATGGCTTGAGCACAAGCTATTTGTTATGGCTCTATCTTCAGACCAGTACTGTTTTGGCCCCCTAATTGGATGACTGAAGCTTTTAGAATGGATTGGAGGGGCTTTTGAGCATGTACACGGATATGCAAGAAACCTCCCACGTTCTTCTAATCCTCCCATCATAGAATCATAGAAATGTCCAGCTGGAAGTGACCTGAAGAGGTAATCTAATCCAAACCTCCACACTGCAGCAGGACCAAGTATGCCTAAACTCAGTCTTGACAGGTGTTTGTCTAACCTGTTCTTTTAAACCTCCAATGATGGGGAGTCCACAGCCTCCCTTGGAAGCCTACTCCAGTGCTTAACCATCCTCATAGTTAGAAAGATTTTCCTAGCCTAAATCTCCCGTGCTGAAGATTAAGCCAATTACTTCTCATCCTATCTTCAGCGGATATGGAGGACAATTGATGACCCTCCTCTTTAAAACAGCTCTTAACACATTTGAAGACTATCAGGTTCCCCCTTCAGTCTTCTTTTCTCAAAACTAAACAGGCACAGTTTTTTTAACCTTTCCTCGTAGGTCAGGTTTTCTAAACCTTTTATCATTTTTGTTGCTTTCCTCTGGACTCGCTCCAATTTGTCCATATCTTTTTTAAAGAGTGACTCCCAGAACTGGACACAGTACTCTAGCTGAGGCCTCACCAATGCAGACTAGAGGGGTACAATTACCTCCCAGGTCTTAGATACGACACACCAGTTAATACACCACACAGTGATTTAGCCTTTTTTGCAACTGCATCACACTGTTGACTCATATTCAATTTCTGATCCACCATAGCCCACTATAATCCTTTTCAATGGTACTACTGCCTAGCCAGTTATTCCCCTTTTTGAAGCTGTGCATTTGATTTTTTTAGTCCTAAGTGTAGTGTTTGGCATGTGTCTTTATAGAATTTCATCTTGTTGATTTCAGACCAATTCTCCAAATTTGTCAAGGTCAATTTAATTCTAATCCTTTCCTCCAAAGTGCTAGCAACCCCTCCAGGACCCCACTAGATAGTTCCCCCCAGACTGACAGTGAACCATGGATAACTATTCATTGAGTATGGTCTTTCAACAAGTCTTGGACCCACCTTACAGTAATTTTATCTAGACCATATTTCCTTAATTTGCTTATGAGAATGTTACATAGGTCTATTCCAAAAACCTTCCTAAAATCAAGATATATCAAGCCTACAGCTTCCCTCCACCACCCCATCCACTAGGCCAGTGACCTTGTCAAAGAAGGAAATTAGGTTGGTTTGGCTTGATTGTTCTTGACAAATCCATGCCGGCTATTCCTTATAACCCTGTTATCCTCTAGGTGCTTACAAACTGATTGCTTAATAATTTCTTCCAGGTACTGAAGTTAGGCTGACTGGTCTATAATTCCCCAGGTCCTCTTTTTTCTCCTTTTTAATGTTTGCCCTTCTCTAGTCCTCTCAGGCCTTACCTATCTTCCATCTGTTCTCAAAGTAATCACTGATGGTTCCAAGATTGTTTTGGCTAATTCTTTAAGTACCCTAGTGTGCATTTCATCAGGTTCCACTGACTTGACTGAAGTAAACTGGCATTAAACACCTCAGCCTTCTTGATGTTTTCCATTATTAGCTCTCCTTCCTCACTAAGTAGTGAACTTACACTTTCCTTCATGTTTCTCTTGCTCCTAATGAATTTATAGAACCTCTCCTTATTGCCTTTTATGTCCCCTGTGGTTCTTGCTCTTTGGGCAGAGGGGATCAAGTTGCCAGAAAGAACCACCATGCACACTAAAATAACCTCCCTCTTCCCCATCCCCAGTAGCTAGTTTTTCTCCAGTTTGGTGCCTCTATCATGCTTTCCTCTTTGCTGACACTGGTGTTCACTACTGTGCTTATTTTAGGTATCTGGCTAGGATATGACACCATAAGTGAGAAATTGGGCTCCTCACTAAACTAAAAACAGAGACAGAGATAGACTGAAGCAATGAGTAGCTCAAATTCTGTGCTTATTAGTAAACTCTTATTACTAAAGTACCCCTTATGTTCTCTATGCACTATCCCCTTAGAAATCACTAATATTGCAGCTGAACTGGGAACTACCTCATCATATATTCAACCCATAGCAGGACTGGCTAGACACATTTGCACAGGTACTTCCTTGAGAGTAGATCTCACTAGACCTTGCTCAGGCTCTTATTCAGAACATTGTTGCCACACTGAAATAAATTCAAGGCTCTAAGTAGAGAGATCCTTCTGTTAAAATGGCACTGTGACAGGATCCCCAGGGTGCAGCCTGGGACTGTGGAACCACTGTGCCCCCTTAACTCTCCAGCCTGGGCTGTCTCTCACACTGCTTTGCTAGTGACAAGCAGCAGACCCCTCCAGATGCTGTTATCACTCAGTACAACGCCATGTGGAGCCCCAAGCCCAGCTAGATTGCATGAATGCTCCCAGAGCCATATGAATAACACAGAGAAAGGCACCCACGAAATCTCCCCAGCTCCCAGCCTAGTACATCAGGAATATACCATCTTGCACTATTCAGGACCCTTTCTTGAGCAATACAAGTTTATTAATTGGTTCACCACTTCATTAATGAAAAGTGGATGTACACCAGCCTTTGTAAACCTGAGCAGATTTACCACACACTTCAGGCGAACACACTGGCAAAGATAAACAGTAAAACAAGTTGAGTGACTACAAAAGAGAGATTTGAAGTGATTATAACTGTTAGGCAAAAAGTCAGAGTTAGTTACCAAAAGAAAAGAAAATATAAGTCCTCAGTCTAAACTCTCAACCCTATTAAACTGGGCAACATCTAGATTCAGCAGTTTCTCACCCCACTGGATATTGCAGTTCATAGTACACAAGTTTCACCCTTGAAACTGGTGCCAGTCTCCTCTGTTGGAGACTTCAGACTTCTGAGCATCCTTGTTGCTTGCAGCATAGGTGGTGGGGGAGGCGGGGGATGAGAAAAGATGAAGCATGGTGCCACTGTGTGCTGTTTATACCCTTAGTCCATGTGCTTGGAGAACACAAGTCCAGGCATGTCTGGTGGGCACTGCTGAGATACCAGAGCAATTCCCCTGGTGTGGCCTTGCGTAAGTGAGTCATTGTATTGTAGCTCCCTTGCAGGACAATGGCTGTTGATGGTTGTTTGACACCCGCCCAGGTGTTGGTTATCCCCCTGGTTATTGTCTTTGGGGAGCTAGTATCTGGGCACTTCCCAAACCCTCAGCATATTTTAGTGACAATCCTACAACACAATTCTCATAACTTCATATGTATCAATGATATACATATTTAGATGGAACAGTGGGTTTCAGCAGATCATAACCTTTCCCCTGATACCTCACATGGCATACTTTATATGCAATGTCACAATTATATATAGATGAGGAATATGGAGGTTACAGGGGGCTCCCCTGTGGTAGAGTGTCACAGGAACACTGATAAAATAATTGTAAAAGCCTTTAATGGACACCTGGAGGGGAAAGTCCATTCAAAAGGCCATGATAACTCAGCTGCAACCAGCTTAAGCCTTCAAATAACATATAGAATATGAATTGATTTCTATCCTTATAAACATCTTAGAACTCTGAAGTTTAATATTGACCTCACCTTTGTCTTGGTTTAGAAAAGAGAATTGTATTTTATTGGCAACAGCACATATCAGTCCATGCATTGCCACAGACGGAGGACCATGTGAAAAATCACTTGTCAAGTGTGATGTAAAGAGAAGCCCATCTAGGACTCAGGTAATATGGGCAACTAAAAAGAAGGAAAGGTTATAATGGAAACCCATTTTTAACCTTAACCATAGTATTTGCTATTGTTTGTGCTATATAATGAGCATTTGCATAATAAATATATCTATGCATTTGCATTTAACATGCTACATGATACAAATTTAGGAAACTCTATAGTAGCTGAGTTCTTTTCATCTTTATGAAAATGGCCCTACTCCTAACAATATTTTCTAATTAAACCTATCTGCAGGTAATATTAAGGTCAGAACAAGGATGGAACTACCACCTGCATGGCACAATACTTTCTTATCGAAGGACATATTCATGGCTTCAACTCCTCAAGCATGCTAATATTCAGCAAAATGAAGTGCCTGGCATGTCCTAGAGTTTAACTTCAAGGTCTGCAGGGCCACATTTTAAAATACTTTTAAATAAAAATCACAATATTTGTCCCTTACGTGTGTTATCAAAGCTGCTAGTGAGTTTTTTTTTTCCCTCTTCCAAGTTCATGCCCTGTGAATAAATGTATTTAATGTTTTGAGATCGTCCAAATCACAAAACACAAGGGAAAAAAATATGCTCAGTGCTTAAACCATGAAAGGACTTGCAGCTACTCATAACAATGCATCTTTATTTTGCATAGTTTCTTTCATACAAACTCCTCCCATATACTTTATAACATTCATACAGTTACAGACTTAAAGAACGAGTTAAAATGTTACACAGTTAAATAATGAGGGGCCAGATTGCCCACCTATTCAGCAGAGGACTGTGTGGCAGAACAGCTCTGGAGGATTCCCTCATGGTGTTTCCCTGCATTGTTGCTCCTTCAGGTTTACCTCCCTGTTGAGGTTTCCTGGTTTCTAGGGTGACCTGAGACACCAGGGCCATCCGTGCAGCAGCCACATGCCACTTCTGAAGCTCTGTACATCTTTCAGTCCATGAAAGGCTCTTTCCCACTCTCCATAGCTATCACTAGAGACCCTCCTTAAAAGGGGATCCGCACCACCTACTGACCTCCATGGAGAAGTTTCAAGCTGCATTATCTTTTCTTAGCATCTTCATGGGTCAAAGCTGGTGACCCATCAAAACTCAGAGAACTGCCCCATCCACTGAACACACAAAGAGCAGCATTTGCAATAACTCAGTAATAGGCCACCTGTGCTGACAAAGACTCTGGCTTCTTGCAAAAACTAAAAACATTCATGTTTTTGTCAGAGACATGGACATGACAAACCTATTCTCTTAGCCAAGGTACACAATACCTGATTGCTTACAAACTTTTCCAATAAATTTTTCTGCCCTGGTACAACGTACAGTTCCAGCTGGAATGAATGGGCTGTGTATTTGCTTAGTTTTTCTTATTAAATATAGATTTGTGGTCAATCAAGAGTTGCTAAAATATTATTAAGGTGGTTTTAGTATATTATTTAATATTATTAAGGTGGTATTATTAAGCCAATAATATTTCCCTTTGATAATGTTATGGTCCTGTGGTCAAAACATGCATGTTCAGAGTACAAAAGGAAGCAGAATCCAGTTCTACATGCAGTTCCCAACTTGCTCGTAATTAAAAAAAATGAAAAGTAAACACAAAAGTGTAATGTGCTCTCACTAGCTGCTGCTGCTAAGTAGTCCTACTTTCACACAGATCTGGTAGCCAGCTTCTCTCAACCGACATCACTTTCTCTCCTCTTTTCCTCCAAATTTTCCTTTACTCTTTAATCGTTTATCTTTGGAAGCAGCACCTCCTCTTTCATTGCTATGAGAAACTAGAGGTGTCATTGGACCATTACTTGACATATTGAATGTATCTGCCCGGGAGGATAGTATGCCATTTAAGGATGACCAAGTTCTTGGCTGGAAGAGGTGAGCAATGTAGCTTTCCCCCTGGACTGCTAGAGCACAGGGTATCGCTATACTCATTGTCCACTCCTCATTCTTCTTTGGCCCTCTCAAAAAACACTCAGAACCCACAAACTGCTGCCCCCTTTCCTTCCCAGTTCTAGTCTTCCACAACTGTCCAAATGTGCTCCTATACCTGACCCCTTCCACTTGCTGTCTCTACTGTTCCTCTCTTCAGTCTACTCCCCGGCCCAACTGGTTCCCTCATCGAATGGCCCTGGCTGACCTGCCTCCCAACTACTAATTCCCTAACAATAAGACCACACACCGGCAGTTGGGAGGTGTGTTGTATGGGGAACACAAGCCAGGAAGTCAGGGAAAGGGAGCCACTTATTTAGAAAAGGGACACCAGCTTTTCCAGTTTAAAGGGTTGTTCCTGTTCTATTCAGGCAGAAAAAAGGCATGAGGTCTGGAGATGATGACCTGTTGAACTACCTAGGAGACCAAGTGAACTGGGAGCTTTGCCAGTTACTGATGACTGACAGGTCCATCCTGCCTCCTGGACTGCAAAGATTGGAATGGTGAAGAAGGGCAGGTAGGAGAAAATGCTTAGTTGACGAGGTGGGGCATTAATACTGGGCCTTGTATTGTACAGCTCTGCGCTACCACATTTAGAACATGTGGATTCATGCTTCAGACTGCTGAAAACATATCTTTTGTCTGAAATGTACAGCTCCGAAATGCATGAAAAGAAGAAAAGCTTGTAACAACTATAAAAATGAAGGGTGTTTGTAATGGTAAACATACAGTGAATGGGGATCCACCTTCATGAAGCTATAGGTAGACCTAAGTCAGGTGGCAGAAATTAGGCAAAATTATATTCCTTGGACTCCACTTTTCATATTTGGTTCATCACAAATGTTAAAACCAAAAACATTCAGCTCATAAAAAGGGTTACCATTCTGACAGAACCAGACTGATATCCTCCTGCTAACTGAACATGTGTGATGCTATGTTTATTAAGGATGGATGAGCTGAATAATACAGTAATAATTGGCTGAAAAGCACAAATACTGTAGAACCTCAGAGTTACAGACACCAAGTTATGAACTGACCAATCAACCATGCACCTCATTTGGAACTGGAAGTACACAATCAGGTAGAAGAAAGAAAGAAAGAAAGAAAGAAAAGCTAGTACAGTAATGTTAAATGTAAACTACTAAAAAAAGAAAGGGAAAGCAGCATTTTTTCTTCTGCATAATAAAGTTTCAAAGCTGTATTAAGTCAATGTTCAGTTGTAAACTTTTGAAAGAACAATGATAACATTTTGTTCAGAGTTACGAACATTTCAGAGTCACAAACAACCTCCATTCACAAGAGGTTCGTAACTCTGAGGTTCAACTGTATTGTACATAGTGAATATTAAAAATTTCTGCTCTTCAAATATTTGCCTGTCTATTCACACACATATCAACTAGTCCATTCAAACTGCCGTTTCCCCCACCTCAATGCCAGCATCTGCTTTTGTTAGCAGTCCTTGCAGCGGCATATGGGGAGGCACTGGGGTACTTTCCTTCCTGTAGGAGTGGGATAGATTAAACAGGATTTAAATTTAGATAGGACATGAAGCCCCATCTCATCCAGCTTCCCAGTAGAGCTAGTCCTATATATAGGACTATTTTTTGCATTTTGCTCGAAAATTTTCATTATTTTTTCCAAACAAAATTTTAAACATTTTTGCTTCATTTTTGGTGAAGAAAAAAATCTACCTTCTCTTGATTTTTCCACCTTTTTTCAGCAGGAAAAAATGACAAAGTGGTTTTCCTTCTGCTTTCCCTTATTTCTCTGCTTTTTTCCTGCCTATTTCTAGTGCAAAGAAGGGGTAGAAAGCTCTAAAAGTGAGAGAAAAGGGGATTTTTCCTATCAAAACAAAAAAAATTGAAATTTACTGAAAATAATGCAGATTTTTTTTCATTTCAGATTTTCATCAAAAAACAAAACTTAGAAGAAACTGAGATGTTTTTGTGAAGCACTGCAATTTCATCAAAACACTGTTTTTGACAATATGTTTGTCATTTGAAAAATTTCAACCTACTCTTCTTTCCCATGAATAACAGGAGTACTTGTGGCACCTTAGAGACTAACAAATTTCTCTGGATCTGTTTCACCAGCCGGTCGCTACTTACCTGTTGCTAATTGACTTACTCTTCTATCGTTCATGGTGGTGACAAGGAAAGACACAGTCCTCCCTTAATCCCCTGACATCTTCTGTCTGACGGGTCAACTGTTCAGCAATGCTGGGACAGGAAAAGACCCCAATCCTGCTACTGCAGCCTTTCATTGACAGCGGACTGTGGGCTAACACTGAGACCAGATTGCACTGTGCAGTAACACTGGGAAATGTCTCTTTCTGCTGGCTTTTTTAATTTGCCTTTTGTGTCTGGGATTGTTGTTCCACCCATTATTATTTCTTCCTTGAATTATGAAACTGGACATAGCAGTGTTCTACAAATAAAATGACCTACAAATAAAATGTGTTCTACAAATAAAATGATCAACTGTTGACAGGGGTGGACTAGATTACTTAATAGGTCTCCCATCTCTAATATCTATGATCTGATGATAAGCACACCTGGATTTCAGGAAATCATTCACAAAAGCAATCAGATAATGTGGAACATTATTCTCAGAAGGTCCCTCCTGTATTTGAACAGGGGAAGCAAATTAAAAACTCGGGTTGTGTGGTCGCTTGGAAATTGTGCACATGGTAACTAAGACTCTTATCAGAGACAGCACTGAAATAACATTTTCTGCTAAAGAGCTTGAAGAAATACGTTACAAAATTATTAATAATGCATTAAAATTTGCAAAAGCATGAAGGCAGAGATATCTGAGCTGTGTACTCCCAGAGTTTGAAGTGGAAAAGCAGAAGTGCTTGTAAAGCACAGACATGGATGTGGCTCCTAGTTACAGTCTCTCATAGCATTACACAATACTAATAATACAGGTTTGTTATTGCTGCTGATGCCATTACATGAGAAAATTTGCAAGGGCAAAACAGAATAGAAAAATGCTATGGGTAACAAATTAATTTGTATCTCCCCCTTTTTAGAGCAAATGATATGCTGTTATGATCACAGGGTCACAGTAGTCAGAAAGCAGAAAGTCCTATTACATAAGTGGTACTCAGCTTTGGAGATCTGGAGAGATCCTAGCCAAATCCTCAGCTGGTGTAAATCAAGGCACTATGACAATGAGGATCTGTCCCCAAGTCTTTGAGTGGAGTTTCAGTCAAACTCATGAAATACGGGCGTGGTGGGACACCAGCCAGGACATTGCATTGCAATGACGGCTCTGTACGATTGCATAACTGTGTCAAGGCATTGATACCTAATGACACAGTATCCTGAGGAAAATACTACAACACATCAGGACATCAGCTTGAGATTCTCTCTCAGATTACAGTGCTAATATTTTGTGTGTCTCTCTCTGCAACTCCATTCAATCCAATATCTGCTTTCCTTGGCCAGTTTCAACAAAACTTTTCTCCATAACCATGTAGATAACTTTAAGCACGTGAGTAGTTCCAGTGAAGTCAATGGGACAGCTCAAATGCTTAAATTTTGTCATGTGTTTAAGTACCTTGCTATGGGTAACAAATACTATTGTTAAATATGTAACTGGGCTTCACTCTACCTTGCCTTGGGGAGTGGAGGAACTGTCCTTAGTCATCATCATATGCCTTAAAAGCATATCATTATGCTCTATTAATAATCATACATCCACTAGAGGTGGTTGAAAGTGGTTCGATTAGGCTTTTTGCTTTTCATGGTGATATTATCTGAAAAGCCTGCACAGTTTTCCAAAGATTTCCTTGTTGCTGCCATAACATTTCCTGCCATGAGATGATACTGTACTATAGCTAACCCGCACCAAGACTGAATCCTGGCCCATTTCCTTTGAATCAGACGAAAACCTACTGCTTCACAATCTACACTATAGAAAAGAGTGTTTCCCATGCACGATCTAGCTCTGTAGCATACAGCAAGGAGAGTTGGTCAGTATAAATCTTTATTTTGTGTTTCAGAAGGTTTGCGATAGAAAACCCATTCTAACAATAAATGCTAGTCACCTGAGGTCTATAGCTTGTTTTGTAGCTAAGAAAAAAAGCCCTCTGTTCACCCTTCACCAACTGAGTTACATTTTCTGCCATTATTAATGCATTGCAAGGCTTTTTTTCATATCAATTTGAAATTATACATCTGGGAAATCCCAGTACAACGGCAGTCAATGCTTTGTTTCTCTGTGTGGCCCTTTGCAATTACTAGAATGTGCAAATATAATTTAGCTCAGGTAAAATTCAATCAGTCACCCCAAGCACAAAGAAATCTCCATCTCCCAGAAAAAAAAACCCAGAGAGTGTTTCCCTGCAAAAGGCACAAGGGAGCTGTAAGAGTTTCTAAAACAAATTTATTAGAATATTTAAATTCAAGTTGTAATGGGAAAATTTAGCTGGATAGGTGAGATGGTGGTACGCTGAAATCAAGGCAAAGCAAGGAGATAGCTTTCAAGGCGTCAGAGCTCCCTCAGATTACAGTGCTGTTCCTGTTTGCACAAGAAGGATTGCAGGGAAAAAATGCACGCAGGGGATTTAAAAACGCAAATCCCATCAATGCCAATGGGAGTTGCACATTATCAGTGGGAGAATAGACGCCTTAGCAGTAAATGCTGAGGTGACAACTCTTTAGCAAAGGAACGCATGTCGAGACATAAAGGTGGAAGGGAAAATTGTTCCAGATCCTCCAACAATTAATAGAATAGTAATACTTGAAAAAGATGCATTTAATTCTCTACTGCCTTGCACCTCATGTCATCATTTTAACAGTAGATAGAGCTTTACACCAGTGTGTGATGAGTGAAAAACGAGTGTGAAGCTCTACTGAATCAAAATAAAGGACTACACAAGGGCACAGCAGGATTATGGCATAGATGCTATAGGGATATGCCTAAAGCCAGGCTCCTGGAGTCATTTGATTACATCAAAATCTCTGTTTTCATTTTAAAACTGAAGTAAGTTTCTAGCTCTCATGATTGAGAAGCAAAGCTTGAAAAGGTGACCAGGGCGTAACTGATGCAGAGATGACTGCCTGAGTCTGCAGACAGCCTGAGTCACTAGAGCTGGGAGAGTAGAACTGCCCCATGTATGTCAATGAGGTGTAAATGCCAATGTACGCTGTTCTGGGGGCACCCCAACATTACCCCAGCAGAGGCCTCTGTGTGTGGCAGACAAGTGCAGCAAGCTCAGTTAAGGATCACCAAAGATTATAGATATTTTGTTCAGCCTCAACTGAGCTTCAGTGACTCTTGGACCAGGGAAGCCTGAAACTCAGGGCAAAATTTAGGCCACATAAAGGAAAAACCGAATAACAGGCCGAGTTAGGCACCTGACAACATGCTGCTCCAATGGGAAACTGGAAGCCAACCTCCATAGTCCTAAAAGTGCACAGGGCTGACCTATGACAGCAAGAGGCCAGGCAGG
Organism: Terrapene triunguis; assembly: GCF_002925995.2. NCBI lineage: Eukaryota > Metazoa > Chordata > Testudines > Emydidae > Terrapene > Terrapene triunguis. The sequence continues at coordinate 16,528,916 of NW_020664409.1, forward strand.
CTTATATATACGCTAATTCAACACAGCTCCCAGGTAGCATCCAATTAATTTTACACTTGCCATCTCCTTGGCAGAACCACTGAAGGACTGGGGTTTGTGGTAGCCTGTGTTCCCTCAGTTTGAATCTTTCTCGGGCACAGCTACACTTGTGGGCACACAGGGGGGTGCAAACTAGAGGTTCCTGTGCCCATGGAGGTAAATCTGACCCAATCATTTTGCGCAAAACTCTGCTATCCCGAACTGCCAAGTTTTATGCAGCTAGAGCTGTAGGCACAATGGTTATGCTGTGGACTCCATGATTCTGCTGCTGCTTGGGTAGATCCTTCAAATACAACAAAGGTTTTTGCAGGGCCTTGTGTACTGTCTGCAGTATTTTGGTAACTGCAGCATCCGTGATATTTGACTAGGGCATCAGATGTACGGTAGTGTTTAAAGGTGTATGGTTATTATGAAATTAGATGGTAAAGAGGCAGTGATATCTTTAAGAACAAGCAAATTTTGGGTAAGAAAACAGCAACTTAGACCCGGATCTACACAGTGTTATTTGTAATCTTCCAGTAATCTCAGCACCATGTTTAGTTGTTTATCAAGTAACAAAGGCCCCTCATCCACCTGCCTCTGATATGTTCAATGAGAGTTTTGTCATCTGCTTCAAAGGGGTCAGGATCAGGCCTTAATGTATTAATAAGCAACAAGAGTTACAGAAAGAATTACATTCAACACAAACTTGGGTTGGCTGCGGTTATTACACCATGCAGCCTGTCACAGATTGCTTTGTGCTGGAAACCTACACCAAGGATTAATCAGTGGATAAGACAATTAAAAGACATTGCTGTTTTGCAGAAATTGACTGCTACTATCAAGGGGGGAAAAAGACAACAGCCAGATCAGCAACAGATATTTTGGGACTATCTGAAACTCAGGAGAGGATGGTTCTTCATGACAACGTGTTTGAGTATCTGAAGAGTCCTCCAGTTACTTCTGTGTGCCAGAGAAGCAATGTCGCTCGGTCTGGAACGTTTCCGTGTTCAATATGTAAGAGACAAGGGACTTTGCTTTCACTGTAATACGGTATAGAATATTTTGATTTTGCTCTGAATACACCCAACTTTGCTTTTAATAAGGTGCAATTAAAAAAACATTTTAAAACAAAGTATTTGAAAAAAAGCACTTATTGCTTTTGCTAAATCCAGAGTTCATGCCTGTCAAAGTTGTAGAAAGAAAAGCAGGGTGTTTTGCAGAGTGCTAAAGGAGAAAAAATTGTTTTGGGGGGGTTTTGCTGACCCTTCCCTTGCCACATTATCAATCTTTTAATCTATTTGTTAGCTCTTTTATATAATTTGGTTTTCAGCCATATCAAAATTGGTCATCACCATTTAAAACAACAAACTAATAACAGTAATTTAACAAATCACCCCTACTACTTTAAAAACTCCAAACATTTTCTTTAAAAAGAGCAAATGCCTCCTGCCTACTTGCTGTTTGCCCATAAAGATCATCTTTGGAAAGGGCATTCAGACAAAGAAATCTTCCCTACCCTTACATGTAGGCCTAAGGTGGGCAATGCCACCAGCAGATGGATTTTCACTCTGTGGTCAGCATTTCCCGGTTGCTACATTGTCCTGAGTTTTCATGCACCTGCCTTAGCGTAAAGAAGGCCCCTACATGGCAACTGGGAGCAAACCTCATAGCCCAGGTAGACTGGAGCTCAAAAAAAAATCGGTGCGGAGGTTGTGGCTCAGGCTCTCAAGCCTAGGGGGTCTGGAGAGCTTGAGAACCTGAGCTGCAACATTCACACTGCTTTTTTTAGCACCCTTGCTCGACCCAAGCTCATGCAAGTCTGTCCACTCAGGCTGGGAGGCTTGCTCCCAGCTGCAGTGTAGACATGACTTACTAGGTCCCAAACCTCTGAGTTTCTTTTTTCAGCCTCCGTTGAGGCAGGATTTTATCCCAGAATATGGGGGTCCAGTAAAAACTGGGATGATATAGACACTGGTGGTATCAAGAGACTTCTGCCTGTCTTCCATGAGGAAGCTGAGATCCTGGAGTGAGAAAATGGTATAGCGGCTTCCTCCTTTACAGAAGTATTATTACACACATTTTACAGATGAGGAAACCAAGTTACAAGGATATGGAGTCATTTGCCCAAAGTCACACAGAAGCACGTGGCAGAGTTGAGAAAAAAAAACCCACAGGTCAACTGGCTCCAACACCTGTGCCTAAACCACAAGGCCATCCTTCTTCTTGTGATCAAATAATTATAACAGGAAGCAGACTATATTTCCCCTAGCTTCCATCACATGCCCCCACCCCCCACGCCCGATTTGCTGCTTGGCTTCTACTGAGCATGTTCACACGGACTGAGCATGTGCGGTAACCTCTGCAGAAGCCACTGCCCTCACTCTGCCCACCCCTACTCCCACCTGCTTTCGGCAAGAACAGGTCGTTTCTGCTCATTCCCACTCCTCTGGTCTCAGACCCAGTGATCTTCTTACCCCACTGACTTGTTCACTGCTCCAGACTTTGCCTTGTTTTTGAACCCTCTCCACAACTCTTCACACTTATCAGTATCTCTTATAACAGTGCTGTCCCATTTCTATGAGCTCCCTCCCCTCCTCCTTCCAAGTCACTCAGTCACATCCTGTTTTTATATCTTGCCTTAAATCCTTCGTTTTGATCATAACTTACAACCAAAGCTATAAAACAACATTAATGTTGTAACAGCTCCTTTTGAGCTGATGTGATGGCATTTTCTAAATAGGCATATTAGCTCTTCGGAAATTTCTGTGGGGGCTGGGTTGGGGAATTGGAGCATATGGGCAGGTGCTGAATTAATTAAATGCTTACGTTATTTTTATGTTTGTCTTAAAGCAGTTAGCATACGTATTGATGCCCCAAAGCGATATATACAAAACTAAAATAGAATTGTCTCTAAAAAAATGGGGAAATGTACCCAAAACTAACTTTTTTGGGTTGCAAGGGCTTCCCCGCCACACACACACTTCTTAATTTAATAAGCAGCTCAGATGATTTTCTTTAATTTTTAGGAAAGGTGTATTGCTCTTGGCATAGCCCGAGCCTTCATACCCCAAATTTAAACCCAAAGCAATGTTTCATGTGAAATTTTGAAATCCCTGGGGGCATGGGGGGAGCAAGGGAATTTATCAGAGAAACACTGACACAGGCACCATCCTAATATGCTTGCTTTTCTATAACACTCAAAATTTTGTGACCACAAAAACAACCCACACATATATGCCAGAGTGTGACTAGGAAGAGACAGCTCTCAGCATGTTAGTTTCAATTTGCTCAAGAGACAAACAAGATATCACAACTGAAACTGCCTGCAGTGCATTGATGTGAGCAGTAACATAGTTTTTGTCAGTGACTCTATGCAGCTACCAAACCTGGCTCTTTCTTTTCATGGCTTAAGGTCTGTAAAGCCTGCTACCTAAAAGCCAATCAAATAAAGCATTGAGTCACTCAGTTGCCACCTAGAGACAGATAGCAAAAGCAGTCACTGTATGAACGGTTGATGCAAACATTTTGTTCACAGTTAATTCAGTATGAATAACACAGACTCATATGGTTATATTTATACTTAGGTACAGTGAAATCTACAGTGCATAAAATTGATGTTAAATGCATAAAATCTGCTGTTTTAAGTACCGAAATATAACCTTGAATGCTGATGTTAAATCTGAAACGTATTCCTTGTATAACATGTACTGCAGCTATACATTAACAGCTTTCCACTGCAACTGTTACTCTGCTGTAATTGGGTAGACAATTCTGCGGTTGGGGATTTCTTCAGAGACCTACTTTTCAATTAAACTTTAATTTTCAAGCTAAAGGGTTTATACAGAATGAAAGTATATACTAACTTCATTGTTGCAGAATGTTACATTTGTTTTGCTTATTATTCAAGAAAGAAAGAAAGAAAGAAAGAAAGAAAGAAAGAAAGAAAGAAAGGCTTTTCCAAAACTCCATTCCATATAGGTAGAGCCTAGTTTCAGCAGATTCTAGGTGTTTCAGATAGTGTTTCAAATGTTGTTTGGATTATTTCACAGAACATGTACTGGATTCATAAGCATGAATACAGAAGACATGAATTCCCTTTTGAGAAAGACAAACTAGAACAAAAGCCACTAGGAATACAAGAAAGGTGTTAGCTAGGTACAGTGAAAGTCACTGTTCTAGTAGGAAAGCTCATATCTATATATAATTTATAGGGTGTGGCTTCAGAACCTCCTGATTGTTTTAAACACACTTCTTCTGCTAAAATGCACTCTTTCAAATGAAAAAATAACCGTATGGGGCAAACAAGTACTAACAGCAGTGGTCAAATTTGAAAAGAAAAAAAATGGTACTCTTCCAAGCTCCTCCCACAAACAAAGCTCCACCCACTTGAGATGCTACTCACAGTTAATGTTGCTGGAAATTTACCCGCCTATTTCTCAGGTTGTACAGAAGTTCATATGCCAGCCTTCTCCTTCATGAAGTTCAGGTACATCCCTGGGTTCAGATCTTTCTCTGTGGTTCAAGTGCTTGCTCCCAGGCACAGTGGCATGGATCAGTTACCAATTCTTGTTGCTAAATGGTTAAACCTGCTGGATGCTGAGATGTAGAAAACAAAGAGAATGAAATGACTACATTTGTGAGAACATTTGTTTTGAATCCAAACCATTTCCTCTCGTGTATTAATATGAATTACCAGGAGATCGCCTGAGAATTTATATGGATAGTATTTTTCCAAAGGAAAAAAAGAAATCTGAACAGGAATCATCCGTTTTCAATTAAGATGAATTACTCCAAGTTTTCTTTTAAATATATGCATGTTCATTGTTTATGACTGTAGAGTTCAAAATGCTCAGCATGTCTGTTGATAAGCTATATGCCTCCCCTGCATAACTTTTTGCTCTATTTATTTGAGAGACATCCTGATAACACTGCAACAAAAAAAAATAAATAAAAGCAATATTATTGCCAATAGCTAATGTTTGAGGCGTTTAGGCATAAACTAGAAATTTAATTTTTTGTGTACTAGAATACAATCCCCCTCCATTTACATAATTAAATAAAAGGTAAGATTCAGTAGCATGACTACTCGACCTGCCAGTAAAGCTGTTTGTTTCTTTGTGAGACAGAGAGAGAGAAATTTTCTTCTGGAAGTTAGTTCCTTTCTCATACAGTGCGTATTATATGTTGCACAGACAGCAGATACAGAATTTGCTACAATATATTAGTTTGATAACATTGTAAAGGCTTTCTCATCAAAATACAGAGATGGGGAATTACAGTTCCAAGGCCTAAATTCAATATCAAAGTATGCATTCATTAAAGCCATTTTTTTTCCTGAGATATTTCCTGCATTCTATAGGCAGTGTGTGCATTGTATGTGGCATATGGGAAGAAAAATGGAAGAATTATGCGGACAAATACTAGTATGTGGCTAGGGCTTAGGAAAACGTGTAGCTGCCTCTCAGTGTCCTTATTGCCCATAAAAGAACATTTCACATGGTCAACAGCTCAAATTTATGTGGACCCTTAGGGGTAAATTTTCAGTACAGTGAATGGGAACTCACACACGCAATTCACATTATTGTTAATGGGAGTTGTGTGTCTACTTCTTCTCACTCAGTGCACTGCGCTAAAAATGTGCCCTTTGTTGTAAAAAGCTAAATATCTGTAGACTACTCCAGCTCCCACTCTTCTTTTTTGGTAAACACTCCCCATGCAGCAATAAATAGTGGCACAGAAAAGCACTGCCATGCAAACTCCCCCGTGCTCGGCTGTCACAATGCTAGGGAAGGAGTGTTTCCAGTGATTAGAGCTGGGAGTCAGAGTTCCTGGGTTCTACCCCATGCTACCACTGTGTCGCCTGGGCCAGCCCATTAACCTCTCTGTGTCTCCATTTACCTATCAGGAAAATGGGGAATAATAACTCAGGGAGGTGTTGTTAGGTTTACCTCTTACCTGTAAAATGCTTCAGGATTCTCTGAAAGGTGTTATGTATAAATCCATTTATTCCCCCTCTTCAAATGTAACTGTCACAAGTAGGGTCCATCATCTCCACATTCTTACTGTTAGCTGATAGCAAATAAATTTGTCCTCAGTATCTGTTATCTGACTAGATCTTACTACTGTGGAACACGTTCCTCCAGCACTGCCAGCTAGAACATACCTGTCTAACATAGCCAGGCTTGACTCACGCACAAATGAGGATTATAACAGGATATCTGTATGCTGAAAGGATCTTTTGAAAGTGGGTGATTAGGGAGAATTGCCCAATATTTAAAATGCATATGAACAAAATAATAATGTCATGCCTTGTTGTTTAGTGTAATCCCTTTAGCTAAACTACCCTAGAGTCTAGCAACCCATGTCCTCTACTTTATGTCTAACAGACTGAGAGTAAGGGTCCTTTTTTATTTTCTGACCTCTGCGTGCAAGTGTCATTCTTGGCTGAAGCCAGCCCAAGGTATTCAACAAGGTATAACACAAGCCAGTGACTGGAAGTTGAAGCTAGACAAATTCAGATTGGAAATAAGGCGTAAAGTTTTGACGTTGAGGTTAATTAACCATTGGAACAGATTACCAAAGGGGCATGGTGAATTCTCCATCACTGATAATTTTTAGATCATAATTTTTAGATCAAGACTGGATGTTTTTCTAAAAGATCTGCTCTAGGAATTATTTGGGGGAAGTTCTATGGCCTGTGTTATAGAGGAGGTCAGACTACATGATCACAGTGGTCCCTTCTGGTCTTGGGATCTATGAATAATCATGTCAGGCCTCAACAATCCATGAAATTGGCTTAAAAATCATGAGATTTAAAAAAATAATTAGATTTATTTGATATATTTGAGGTTCTTTTACTTTGTCTTCTGGTGTTTGAGCCTTTAGTGTACACTAGGGACACATTTCCAAGCTTTTCTCTTCAACCATGAGGGCTAGAAATATACTGTTTTGCTTTGTTTTTAATGAAAGCTGAGATTCTCACAAAATCACTTTCCTCCAAACACACTGGCTTTAAGCAAAACACCAAATATCACAAGATTTGCAACAGAATTGTCAGCATCACAACATTGGGAGCCACTAAGTGTTAGATGCCTAGATGGCTCTGTTAGTTTGAGCACCCAAAGTAGGTCTGTGGTGTGTTTGTCATGGGCAGCCAGAACTACTAAATTTCTGTATGTACTATCACAATGAGCATGGATGCATTTTCCTTATCTAGGACTAGGAGGAGATCATCCACCAGTTCAACAAGTACCTGGAGCATTTCTGAGAAGGATGCGGTATACTGACAGCTGTGGTTGGAGACTGTTTTTGCTAGCTCCTCCGTTAGTGCGCGTATAAAAGGGAAGTTAATTGTTCTGCAGTAGCGTATGAGGTCTCTAAAGTGTAGTGATGATTACTTTAATTCTGGTCACACCACTGCATGACTTCTGTCAAAGTAGGTGTCAACCATATCTATCAATAGGTGTGTTCTCTACTTTCTTTTTAGCCTCCAGCATGGGCAAAGGCCACAGTTACAGTTGGTGCTCCTGCTGGTTGTTAGTACTCCCAGGGTTTTAGTTGTAAATGGGCCAAATTCATGGCAGAATGGTGTTGTCCTGCAGTTGGCTTCCTGTTGAAATGAAGCCATCTTGAAAGCAGGTGATCTTCTCTGTAAAATAAGATGATAATTTCTCACAGCAGGAGATGCGGTATTCTGGGGTCGGGGTTTATGAAGTGATTTATGGCCTAGAGAAGTTCTATGGGACATGACTTTACAGCCTGTACACCAGACTCTACCAGCCAGAGGGGAGATGGGTGCTCAACAATAGAACTCCTACCTTTTCACAACACTTTCTAGAGACAAGAGGGAGCTGTTCTTTTCTTTCCTCCTCCCTTCCCTCCCCTCCCCCCCATCCCACTGTGCTAGTTAGGCAGAATGTTGGCTGGGATAGACCCCAGGATAGTCCCAGATAAAAATGGGATGACTGGCACTATTTAAAAGCAGGACTGGTAAGAACTATCATGGGCACAAGGAGAACTAAACAACTGGACAGTCACCAGCCATTCCTCCATTTTTTAAACCCTTTTAGTACCAATTTAGATCATTTTGAGAAACATGCTCCAAACATTTACATCCCATGCTAAACACCGTTTGGGAAATCTCAGTGTCCCCTCTGGTGCAGGCTACCAGTGCACAAGAGAGAGAAAGAGAGAAGATGGACTGGGGGGGGGGGGAATTATGAACGTGTCTTTACATACCCCACACTGTCCAAATGCAGAACATGAGAACAAGCTATGCAGAAATGTGCTGAGCTGTTTTCCGAGTAGAGCCCTGGAGGTGTCAAGCAAACTGCAATCCTCCTCCAGAGTGACCTTGGCGGGGCGCATATACAGCTGAATGACCTGAAATTCTCCAAAAGGCGGCCCTGCAGTGAAAAATGTGAATCGATGGGTTTTTATTTATTTAATTTGGTGGTATGCATCTGAGTGCGAGGCCTGGAGATTTTGTATTTTGTTCTTTGAAGTAGTCATTTCCCCCCACTTCCTCAATCTGCAGCCCTACTTTAGCTGAATATATAAACTGGAATCGTCTGCAGGTTCTGATGTAATAACAGTGCCATATGTTCTCTTCACACAATGGTAAGGGGGGGAAAACAAAACCGTTCTCAAAACTTTATTTAGTAGTTCAGCAGAACTACAGTTGTGGCTACAAACAGAGACAACAACTGGAATATTATACATGATGCATAGGGCTGCAGCAGTACATACCCTCCCCAGAAGGCTGCTGATCTTTATGTACCATTTAACAGGGAAACCTCCCTGCATACTGTAAAGCTCCATTAGAGCACACAGGCAGGTGTGGCAACCCCAGTGCTTTCAGTGTTAGATCATTCAGCACCTCTGGTCTCCAAAACACCCTCCATTGTCTGCCCTTATCCAGGTGTTTGCAGCAATATCTAATGATACTGATTGGGACATGCTGATCAGCTTCCATTATGGGCTGTTCTATAACAGACAGATTAATCAAAATAATGCTATATACTGTGCATGTGTTTTACAGCTACATCCAGTTGTGCATTCAGAACTACTAGAAGATACCTGTTTTCCCTACCCTGTCTTGCTGAGCAATCCCTTTAAGAGCATACCCATGTTACCAAACAGATGATATACCATCAGAGCTGTAAAGCTTCATATGAACACAAATAGCACTCTTCAAATCGGTGTTTTTTCTACCAGCAAAATCTAATGAAAATAAATTCAGTCCAAAGGTCAATTATGGGCTTATTTTCATATTTATGGACTTAATACTTCCACACACAAAAAAGATTCTAATTATAGCCTAAGGCACAGAGTAATCAAAACAACAGCTATTGAAAGGGAAGGATATAAAGACAAGTACCGCTTTGAAATTCTACCCCCATCTCATAGTGTTGTTTATCAGCATGTACAAATAATGCTGTTTCCTCAAACAAATATGACTTTTACCTACTTACTGTCAGCATGCTGTGAAAAAGAAACCAAAGGCAAAAGTTGTTAGATGAACAACCATTTCTAAATTGGAGTTAGGAAGGATAAGGTAGGAACAATCATATCTCATGTTTCGGGACAAACTGATTGGCACAGAGAGTCAAGAAGGAATTTGTCCCTCTCCACTAATCTATAGCATTTATGGCTTTTTCCCTCCATTTCTGCTTCCTCTGTATCATCAAGTATTAGTCACTACTGGAGGAAGGATGATCATCAGTTGATCTTCATGAAAGCCCAGCATCCTTCATGAATCATCAGTTGATCTTGTATGGCCTATACTGATTAAGTTAATTTTACCTGTGCGTATGTATTGTCCCGTTACTTTCTTGTATTTTATACATCAGGTAAGGATGCATGGGGGAAAGGAGTATGCATGTTTAATCTTCCAGTGCTAATTAGAACAATATAGTCTGCTCAAGCAATCGCTGAACAATTCATGTGGTGCAACTTCATCATGTGGTTTCATGAATTAGTTATTTATTAATAAATACTAGATTTAACCATCTTGCATTTGCTTAGATAAATGATATGTTGTTACTTGGAGCATTTTGTGAGCCAGTAATAATCTGTATTGATGATGCATCTATTACTTTGGAGCAATGTTTTTAGCCATCAAGGAGATTTTTATAGTTCACAATTCAATGTAAAGTGCCCTAAACCTCAGGCCTTAGTTCTCTGGAAATGTGATATGAGAAATAGCAAAAGAAAATGACATACTCTGCTCATTTGCTGACTATTTTCAGAGCTCCTGAATGCCTATGAATAAACCCTGCCACACCACCTGACACAAACTATTCAGGAAGCTTAACATTTTCTGTAACCCCAATTTCCTGGAGCTGGAGTTCTCTTTTAAATAATTTATAACTCTAAAAGTGAGATAAGACTATCTACAGTCTTGGCTTTGTTGTCTGTCCTAGGTTATTCCAAACCACTTTTTGCAAGGGGCATCCATCATGATAGACCCAGTTTTACCCTCATCCCACAAAGGCAACTGAGAGACACAGACTGGAAAGAACAACAGAACTGGAGATAGTCTGATGTCATTTTAATTACTGTAAGTTATTTAAAGAAGCCTTGAAGAATTCAGCAACTGGGGTTATAATAATTTTAACATATTTATTCAAATTTCTGAAGTGTACTGATCATCAACCTCTAAGCACACATATATACAATGAAAACAAGAGTTTTACAATTTACAATTGTCTCCCATTTCCATCAACCTGCACCACTCTTGCCACCCCAAGAAAAGCCTGGGAAAAGAAATAGGCCTTGCACATGCCTTGAAGGTGATCAAATCTGGATTCTGGTGGATCACAGGGGAAAATAAATTCAAAATCAGTGGACCCTCCCTGAAATTGGCCCTCCCATTAAAACAAGGATGCCTAGACTGACTGCAACTGGCATGGAATCAGATCAGTCAGTACCAGTACAGAGCACAAGTAGAAGTTATAATGTATTGTCTAACTGAAACGTTGCTTAGTAAGAAGCCACATTCTACACTGATTTCATTTTCTGAAAAGTGCAGTCCATGTAAGCCTAATTCCAGATGGAGAAGTCAGGAGTGGTGGTGGCGAGCTTCATACCCAATAGAAAAGACCACAAACTTCTTACCAAGCACAAATTATGAAAATTGCCATGACAACCAGTACTACCTCCTTATCAAGTAATCCCCGGGAATCCAGTATGACCCCAGTTTGCAAGCCTACCCAGAAAGTGATAAACCAGACTCCCAAAATTGGCAGTGCTGATATAATCATTGCCATTTCTTCTTGTGGCCTCCTGAACTCTATAATATCACTAAGGTCTTATCTAGATTGATCCCAACCAGCAATCCCTCAGCCAAACTGCAGTTCGGTTAGACATTGGGTAAGTCATTCAAACTACACCAATCAAGGTAGAAGAGATGCACACGTAAAGTTTGGGGTCATTCACATATTGAAGGCATCACAGCACACAGTAACCCTGATGATGACCATATGTACATGTTAAACAGCAGTGGTGACAGAACAGACCTCTGTGGGACCCAACGTGATAGGGCGAGAATTCTCAGGGCAGGAGAGCTGTTGCCCAATACTACCCTCTGGGATCTCTCAGAGAAGAAAGGAGTGGAGCCATTTAAGAACAACCTCATCTACTTTTGCTAGGTTCCAGAGATGGATTAACACCAACACGTGGTCAGTGGTATAGAGGCAGCAGATAGAGCTAAAAGAATCAGCTGACACCCATTTTTCATCCATTCCCAGGGGAAGGAGATGAAACAACATACACAATGCACTCTAAGTACTATAGCCAGGCCTAAAACCAGACGGACTGGGATATGTGGAGACACAAAGACCCCCAAGTGCTTTCAAAGCTGATTCACCACAACCTTCCCCAAAAAGGAAGTTTCAACATAGAATAATAACCAGAGAGACTGGCAATGTTAAGAGGTGGTGTCTAAAAATGTGGCAGTATGACAGAATCTTTCACAATGGTCTCAGAGTGTTTCCTTTTGTGCTAGGTAGATATCATTGTATCCATTTAACAGATGGGTAAATTGAGACACCAGGAAGTTAAGCCCAAGATCATAAGTAGGGCTGGGAACGTTGTATGTAAGAGAGGAGTATGACTGCTCAGAGCTCCGGTATGAAACTGCAGAAAAACCTGAGTGTCTCTGGATAAAGTTGAGCAACAAGGGTGATGTCGTGGTCGGAGTCTGCTATAGACCACCAGACCAGGGGGATGAGGTGGACGAGGCTTTCTTCTGGCAACTAGCAGAAGTTGCTAGATCGCAGGCCCTGGTTCTCATGGGAGACTTTAATCACCCTGATATCTGCTGGGAGAGCAATACAGCGGTGCACAGACAATCCAGGAAGTTTTTGGAAAGTGTAGGGGACAATTTCCTGGTGCAAGTGCTGGAGGAACCAACTAGGGGCAGAGCTTTTCTTGACCTGCTGCTCACAAACAGGGAAGAATTAGTAGGGGAAGCAAAAGTGGATGGGAACCTGGGCGGCAGTGACCATGAGATGGTCGAGTTCAGGATCCTGACACAAGGAAGAAAGGAGAGCAGCTGAATACGGACCCTGGACTTCAGCAAAGCAGACTTTGACTCCCTCAGGGAACAGATGGGCAGGATCCCCTGGGAGAATAACATGAAGGGCAAAGGGGTCCAGGAGAGCTGGCTGTATTTTAAAGAATCCTTATTGCGGTTGCAGGAACAAACCATCCCGATGTGTAGAAAGAATAGTAAATATGGCAGGCGACCAGCTTGGCTAAACAGTGAAATCCTTGCTGATCTTAAACGCAAAAAAGAAGCTTACAAGAAGTGGAAGATTGGACAAATGACCAGGGAGGAGTATAAAAATATTGCTCAGGCATGCAGGAGTGAAATCAGGAAGGCCAAATCACACTTGGAGTTGCAGCTAGCAAGAGATGTTAAGAGTAACAAGAAGGGTTTCTTCAGGTATGTTAGCAACAAGAAGAAAGTCAAGGAAAGTGTGGGACCCTTACTGAATGAGGGAGGCAACCTAGTGACCGAGGATGTGGAAAAAGCTAATGTACTCAATGATTTTTTTGCCTCTGTCTTCACAAACAAGGTCAGCTCCCAGACTGCTGCACTGGGCAGCACAATATGGGGAGAAGTGACCAGCCCTCTGTGGAGAAAGAAGTGGTTCGGGACTATTTAGAAAAACTGGACGTGCACAAGTCCATGGGGCCGGATGCGCTGCATCCGAGGGTGCTAAAGGAGTTGGAGGATGAGATTGCAGAGCCATTAGCCATTATTTTTGAAAACTCATGGCAATTGGGGGAGGTCCCGGATGACTGGAAAAAGGCTAATGTAGGGGAAAAAAGGGAAGGAGGAGGATCCCGGGAACTACAGGCCAGTCAGCCTCACCTCAGTCCCTGGAAAAATCATGAAGCGGGTCCTCAAGGAATCAATTATGAAACACTTAGAGGAGAAGAAAGTGATCGGGAACAGTCAGCATGGATTCACCAAGGGGAAGTCGTGCCTGACTAACCTAATTGCCTTCTATGATGAGATAACTGGCTCAGTGGATGAGGGGAAAGCAGTGGATGTGTTATTCCTTGACTTTAGCAAAGCTTTTGATACGGTCTCCCACAGTATTCTTGCTGCCAAGTTAAAGAAGTATGGGCTGGATGAATGGACTGTAAGGTGGATAGAAAGCTGGCTAGATCGTCGGGCTCAACGGGTAGTGATCAATGGCTCCATGTCTAGTTGGCAGCCAGTTTCAAGCGGAGTGCCCCAAGGGTCGGTCCTGGGGCCGGTTTTGTTTAATATCTTTATTAATGATCTGGAGGATGGTGTGGACTGCACTCTCAGCAAGTTTGCCAATGACACTAAACTAGGAGGCGTGGTAGATACACTAGAGGGTAGGGATCGGATACAGAGGGACCTAGACAAATTAGAGGATTGGGCCAAAAGAAACCTGATGAGGTTCAACAAGGACAAGTGCAGAGTCCTGCACTTAGGACGGAAGAATCCCATGCACAGCTACAGACTAGAGACCGAATGGCTAGGTAGCAGTTCTGCAGAAAAGGACCTAGGGGTCACAGTGGACGAGAAGCTGGATATGAGTCAACAGTGTGCTCTTGTTGCCAAGAATGCTAACGGCATTTGGGGCTGTATAAGTAGGGGCATTGCCAGCAGATCGAGGGACGTGATCGTTCCCCTTTATTCGACATTGGTGAGGCCTCATCTGGAGTACTGTGTCCAGTTTTGGGCCCCACACTACAAGAAGGATGTGGAAAAATTGGAAAGAGTCCAGCGGAGGGCAACAAAAATGATTAGGGGTCTGGAGCGCATGACTTATGAGGAGAGGCTGAGGGAACTGGGATTGTTTAATCTCCAGAAGAGAAGAATGAGGGGGATTTGATAGCAGCCGTCAACTACCTGAAGGGGGGTTCCAAAGAGGATGGAACTCGGCTGTTCTCAATGGTGGCAGATGACAGAACAAGGAGCAATGGTCTCAAGTTGCAGTGGGGGAGGTCTAGGTTGGATATTAGGAAACACTATTTTACTAGGAGGGTGGTGAAGCACTGGAATGTGTTACCTAGGGAGGTGGTGGAGTCTCCTTCCTTGGAGGTTTTTAAGGCCTGGCTTGACAAAGCCCTGGCTGGGATGATTTAGTTGGGAATTGGTCCTGCTTGAGCAGGGGGTTGGACTAGATGACCTCCTGAGGTCCCTTCCAACCCTGATATTCTATGATTCTATGATTCTATGAACAGAACCTGTCAAATTTTCAGCATAATTTCCCATTGACTTCAATGAGAAGTCCTGCATAAAATCTGATGACATAATATTACTCAAAGAATATTACTCCACTCCTAAGCATGAGTCAAACCACTACACATTCCTTCCAAGTCCTAGGGTTATGCAAAATGGTAGACTTCCTGTACAGCTGTTTCTCTTGTGTCCCTCATTTTGGGCCATTGTTCCACACTGTGTCCTTTGTTTTTCAAGGCAGTAGGACAGAGAATATTAAGGAATGAAGGAATGTCTTCTCTTGAACACAATGTAAGAGAGATGTGTCATATTCTTTTTGTGTTCTGTGTATTCTGAGTTTAATCTGTGTGCAAAGGAAGTAAATTTGGGTCTAAAATGATAGGCATCCCTGGTGACAAGAAACTGAGAGATACTGGATAGGCCAAAGCAGTAAACAAAACCTTAATTTATTCCCACCTCTGAGCCAAAAATACCAAGCATAGTCTTAAATGTTTAGGGAAAAACACAGGCACACGATTTACTGTTGCAGAATGGAAATGCTAAGATTTTTAACAGCGAGAATAAGAAATTTCTCTTCAATGGTTTAGATATCACATATCAGCTCTACACTTGTATTTGATAGAAGGTGACAAACAACGGCATACAAATTGTTGTTAGGAGGCCTTGGCACATGAAAACTAACAATTTTAGTTTCCTTGGCTTCACCTAAAGCTTTCCTCAAGCATTATCAGCCATACCCCTGCACTGAAAGCTTTTGTGCCATGGCTGATAACACTTAACACACACACACGCAAAATGTGCAACACAGATATGCAAAGAATTCAAGTAGGTAACTGTAGAAAGCACTGAAATAATTTGCAAATTTGTCCTTTTTGTTATTTTGTTTTATTTTTTTTAAAATAACTCAGTTCATTTTAAATTGACCTTGTTAGCACGGGATTTTCTACAAACCCAATGTCTTGGTATAAATTTAGGGAACACAAATAGAAATAAATCACAGTCAACTTAACCAGGAATTTGACACCTAACTGTATCATTTCCACAATTTCAGGCCCTCTGCTGGCTGAGCTTTTTCAGAAATACGCATGTGAAGTTAGGCTCGTAAGTCTGTGTTTAGGCACTTTAAAAAGTGGCCTGGTTTTCAAAAGCACCGAGCAGTCAGCATACAACAGCCTCCACCAACTTCAAACAGAGCTGCTGGCTGCTCAGCACTTTTGAAAATCACACCTTTTTTTTTTTTAAAGTGCCTAAATACGGATTTAGGACTAGGAGCCTAATTTTATGAACCCATTTCTGAAAATCTTGGCCTGGGCATTCCTGTTGTTATTGTTTCAAAGCTCTTGAGGAAAGCAGAACGAATAGGGTTTCACTTGCCTGACCCTACTGGAGCATCAGCTCATATGTTCTTGTTCCTCACTTTTAGTTTTCAGATTGTGACTGGTGGGGTTTTCTTGAAAAAGTATTTTATTTCCTCTTCCCCATACAACTAACAACAAGCAACTTTTTCCTGCTCTGTACTGGCCATTCACCTAACTGTTAGCCATTAAAATCCTGGTGGTTGGGGATTTAAGTTAAGTTCACTGGTCTGATATATATACACACACACATATGCACATATCTACATTTAAATACTGCTGTTCTTCAGAGAAAATGGCCTTGCTCTGGCTTGGCATGTATTGTGCATCATTAGTGGAAGTTTTCACTGTGTTCATGGAAAGGTGTCGCTGTGTGTGTGTGTGTGTGTGTGTGTGTGTGTGTGTGTCAGTGAGAGACAGAGAGAGTGCACCAGGAATTATCTATGCATAAAGAAATTAAAAGAGAATATTTTTCCAGAGCAATTGAAGCCCATCTCCTGAACAATGACGACAGCTCCTCATTTTCGACAACAATAGAGGGCACGTAGGAGTCAGCTCATTAGAATATCTGTGGCTCTTTTCTGTTCTCTCTGCATTAAGCCCCCATAATGTCAGTTGTCACTTATTAATGACAATTAACTAGTAATCAGCAGTGAGACTCTTCGAGGTGGTCCTTGCCTGACAGGTGAAGAAAGAGAACATTGCGTAGTGCCATGCAGTGACATGGAACCTTCAAAGGGAGCACGGCATTTCCATAAATTAGTTCAGAAAGAAATTTTCTTTTATACATTCTCTTTAAAGCTTTAGGATCTTTAACCCTAGAAGGACTACGCTGTTGTAGCTGTCCTCCTCTGCCCCCATATCTTTATTAATGAATAAAATCTGAAGGCAGCCCAAACTGTCATGTAATCAGACTCCCATTTGGAATAGCAATAAACCCACCCTGCTGTAAATAATAATACCTGATCCAAATATTCAACATTAGGTGCTGATTTACAATATGTGAGCATCCTTTTTAGGGAAATTGCTAACTGATAACAGCTAGGTGAATGGCCAGTACAGATTGCTGCAGATCTAATATAATTTTTTTAATTAAATGATTCAAAAGCATCTGAGTGTGCACATAGCTAGTCTACAAACTACATGTTCTTGTCAATGTTCTTCCTCGCCCAATGTTCTAATTGCTTTTTGCACCCACTTGTTTTGTCTTTTCTTAAATTAGATAGTAAACACTTTGGAGCAGAGACTGTCTATTACGATGTGTTTGTACAGCACCTAGCACAATGGGCTTTGAACATGATCTGAGGGCTACTATATTATATAAAATTAACTAACAAACAACTTTTTCCTGCTACTGTTGAACTATTCTAATGAGGCACAACATCAGAACCCTTTACCAATTTCTTTCTGACTTGTGGTCATGTTTATCTGATTTACTGTGGATCAGGTAGCATTTAGAGTGAAAGCTCTTTGGGACACCTTTTATTCCAGGTGTGTACAGCAGCTAACACACTGGGGCTCTAAACCCTGACTGGAGTATGAAAATGCTATCACAATACAAATACATAATTTCTGCTTTTACAAAGACTTAAGTGACACATGAGAACAATACTGTTTTCCTCACTCCTTACAGTTGCCCTCCTGTCTTACATAACTCTATTCAGACAGCGTTCACTCCTCACTTTACTCAGGCTCTTTACTCAGTCTTCACTTCTTAAGCTTCCCTGCCCCTGAGCCCCCAACTTCTTAATGAACAGTTATCAGTTCTCATGCCTCCTCCCTAGTGAGCTCCGTAGGCTTCATTACATAAGAAAGGCCGTACTGGGTCAGACCAAAGGTCCATCTAGCCCAGTATAATGTCTACCAACAGTGGCCAATGCCAGGTGCCCCAGAGGGAGTGGACCAACAGGCAAAATCACAACCTCCTCAGGTAAGGAGTTCCACAAGTTGTCTGTGCGCTGCGTGAAGAAGAACTTCCTTGTATTTGTTTTAAACCTGCTGCCTATTAATTTCATTTGGTGACCCCTAGTTCTTGTATTATGGGAATAAGTAAATAACTTTTCCTTATCCACTTTCTCCACATTACTCATGATTTTAAATACCTCTATCATATCCCCCCTTAGTCTCCTCTTTTCCAAGCTGAAGAGTCCTAGCCTCTTTAATCTCTCCTCATATGGGACCCGTTCCAAACCCCTAATCATTTTAGTTGCCCATCTCTGAACCTTTTCTAGTGCCAGTATATCTTTTTTTAGATGAGGAGACCACATCTGTACGCAGTATTCGAGATGTGGGCGTACCATCGATTTATATAAGGGCAATAATATATTCTCAGTCTTATTCTCTATCCCCTTTTTAATGATCCCTAACATCCTGTTTGCTTTTTTGACTGCCTCTGCACACTGCGCGGACATCTTCAGAGAACTATCCACAATGACTCCAAGATCTTTTTCCTGACTTGTTGTAGCTAAATTAGCCCCCATCATATTGTATGTATAGTTGGGGTTATTTTTTCCAATGTGCATTACTTTACATTTATCCACATTAAATTTCATTTGCCATTTTGTTGCCCAATCACTTAGTTTTGTGAGATCTTTTTGAAGTTCATCACAGTCTGCTTTGGTCTTAACTATCTTGAGCAGTTTAGTATCATCTGCAAACTTTGCCACCTCACTGTTTACCCCTTTCTCCAGATCATTTATAAATAAGTTGAATAGGATTGGTCTGAGGACTGACCCTTGGGGAACACCACTAGTTACCCTTCTCCATTCTGAGAATTTACCATTAATTCCTACCCTTTGTTCCCGGTCTTTTAACCAGTTCTCAATCCATGAAAGGACCTTCCCTTTTAGCCCATGACAACTTACTTTACTTAAGAGCCTTTGGTGAGGGACCTTGTCAAAGGCTTTCTGGAAATCTAAGTACACTATGTCCACTGGATCCCCCTTGTCCACATATTTGTTGACCCCTTCAAAGAATTTTAATAGATTAGTAAGACACGATTTCCCTTTACAGAAACCATGTTGACTATTGCTCAACTGTTTATGTTTTTCTATGTGTCTGACAATTTTATTCTTAACTATTGTTTCGACTAATTTGCCCAGTACCGACGTTAGACTTACTGGTCTGTAATTGCCGGGATCATCTCTAGAGCCCTTTTTAAATATTGGCGTTACATTAGCTAACTTCCAGTCACTGGGTACAGAAGCTGATTTAAAGGACAGGTTACAAACCTTAGTTAATAGTTCCGCAACTTCACATTTGAGTTCTTTCAGAACTCTTGGGTGAATGCCATCTGGTCCCGGTGACTTGTTAATGTTAAATTTATCAATTAATTCCAAAACCTCCTCTAGTGACACTTCAATCTGTGACAGTTCCTCAGATTTGTCACCTACAAAAGCTGGCTCAGGTTTGGGAATCTCCCTAACATCCTCAGCCGTGAAGACTGAAGCAAAGAATCCATTTAGTTTCTCCGCAATGACTTTATCGTCTTTAAGCGCTCCTTTTGTATGTTGATCATCAAGGGGCCCCACTGGTTGTTTAGCAGGCATCCTGCTTCTGATATACTTAAAAAACATTTTGTTATTACCTTTGGAGTTTTTTGCTAGCCGTTCTTCAAACTCCTCTTTGGCTTTTCTTATTACATTCTTGCACTTAATTTGGCAGCGTTTATGCTCCTTTCTATTTGCCTCACTAGGATTTGACTTCCACTTTTTAAAGGAAGTCTTTTTATCTCTCACTGCTTCTTTTACATGGTTGTTAAGCCATGGTGGCTCTTTTTTAGTTCTTTTACTGTGTTTCTTAATTTGGGGTATACATTGAAGTTGGGCCTCTATTATGGTGTCTTTAAAAAGCACCCATGCAGCTTGCAGGGATTTCACTTTAGTCACTGTACTTTTTAACTTCTGTTTAACTAACCCCCTCATTTTTGCATAGTTCCCCCTTTTAAAATTAAATGCCACAGTGTTGGGCTGTTGAGATGTTCTTCCCGCCACAGGGATGTTGAGCGCTATTGTATTATGGTCACTATTTCCAAGCGGTCCTGTTATAGTTACCTCTTGGACCAGCTCCTGCGCTCCACTCAGGACTAAATCTAGAGTTGCCTCTCCCCTTGTGGGTTCCGGTACCAGCTGCTCCATGAAGCAGTCATTTAAAGTATCGAGAAATTTTATCTCTGCATTTCATCCTGAAGTGAAATGTTCCCAGTCAATATGGGGATAATTGAAATCCCTCACTATTACTGGGTTCTTAATTTTGATAGCCTCTCTAATTTCCCTTAGCATTTCATCATCACTATCACTGTCCTGGTCAGGTGGTCTATAATAGATCCCTAATGTTATATTCTTATTAGAGCATGAAATTTCTATCTATAGAGATTCTATGGAACATGTGGATTCACTTAAGATTTTTACTTCATTTGATTTTACATTTTCTTTCACATATAGTGCCACTCCCCCCCCCCCCCCCACGACCTGTTCTGTCCTTCCGATATATTTTGTACCCCAGAATGATTGTGTCCCATTGATTGCTCTCAGTCCACCAGGTTTCTGTGATGCCTATTATATCAATATCCTCCTTTATCACGAGGCACTCTAGTTCACCCATCTTATTATTCAGACTTCTAGCATTTGTGTACAAGCACTTTAAAAACTTGTCACTGTTTATTTGTCTGCCCTTTTCTGATGTGTCCGATTCTTTATGTGAATGTTTATCATCTGATCTGGCCCTTACATTATCCTCCTCCATCGTCTGCTCCTGACTATAACCTGGAGATTCTCTATCATTAGACTTTCCCCGAAGAGAAGTCTCTGTCCGATCCACATGCTCCTCTGCAGCAGTCGGCTTTCCTGCATCTCCTAGTTTAAAAACTGCTCTACAACCTTTTTAATGTTTAGTGCCAGCAGTCTGGTTCCACTTTGGTTTAGGTGGAGCCCATCTCTCCTGTATAGGCTCCCCCCATCCCAAAAGTTTCCCCAGTTCCTCTCTACACCATCGTCTCATCCACGCATTGAGACTCTGAAGCTCTGCCTGCCTACCTAGCCCTGCGCGTGGAACTGGAAGCATTTCTGAGAATGCCACCATAGAGGTCCTGGATTTCAGCCTCTTCCCTAGCAGCCTAAATTTGGCCTCCAGGACATCTCTCCTACCCTTCCCTTTGTCATTGGTACCTACATGTACCACAACCACCAGCTCCCTGTCTGTCTAGATGCCTAGAGTTAAGTAACTCCAATCCTCACTTCTTCACTACAAATCCTAAAATCCTCATTTTCCCTCACTGCAAAGTACCCCTGAAACAGAATCCTCCTCCTCCTTACTCCAAGACTCCTGCAACAGCTGTCACCCAAAGAACCTACCAAACATCGCTCACAAGCACCAGTACTCACATTTTTCAATGAAAAGTTCCACTGAGCTTAAGTCACTGGATCCTTATTTCTAACCTCTCCATTCTCACACCACTCAGTTCTAGCTTTTCAAGATCACCATCCCTTCTTCTCTTGCTGATTGCCGAGCAGTTTATTCTCTTAACACAGATCCTCCAGTCCTTGCTTCTTGGCACTGTGCATTTACAAACCACATTTCTTCCTAAAGCAGATTTGCAGAGCCATCTGCCAGCTGTTATCACTGCTGATCTTCACCCATTTCTAGTCACTCCTTGGTCCTTTCTACTACTCCTTGTGCTTTTCCAAATTCCCAGTCATGTTTCCAGTTGAAAGTTCATGCCTCATTCAATTGATTCAAATCCTTACTCAGTGGAGCTCCTCACACAGCGTTTGCCATACTGGAACAAGAGTAGCTTTTTTTCAGCTTGGCTTAAACTGCTTCCAAAGTCACATCAACTATATCCAGAAAAAGCCCTCTTATATCAGAACCAAAGTTTCCCCACAGGGACTTAGATCCATATACCTATAGCAATTTAACTTCTGACCCTACCTTATATTGCTATAACATTTCCATGTAGACAAGAACTTATATACAGTGAAAACAATTAATCTACAATGCTACGCCTCCACTGTTTTAAATAGTAAGAAATGAGATGCTAAAAGACTGCTCTGAACCCAACATCAGGGCATTCTCCAGGTGAAGGAGGAGCGACTATGTGACCCTTGGAGTGAATTTATTGTCTGTTTGTTTGTTGTTGTGGGGTAGTTTGCTTGCTTGTGCCTGCTTTATTGAAGTTTATAGTGTGGTCTGTTTTGGTGACTGTGTACTGAGCCTAGTGGTCAGCTAGGAAAGGCTGAGAGCTTTAGCCTGCCATCCCTGTGATCCCTAATCCCTTTACAGTCCCTTGATGAGGGGGTAGGGCTAACTCAGGGGTTTAAAAAGACAGCTCCTAAACAATTAGAGGCGTTAATGAACAGGGGAGTTTTAGAGCGGAAGAGTAAGAACCAGATACACTTAATAAACTTAAACCAATATCCCCCCCCAAAGTAAAAAAACAAAGAACCAAACACTAAGAAAAAACAAAAAATCCTGCAAGATTAAAAATAATGCAGGCAGAGGATTAGCAGTAGAGTGGGCGCTATCCAGTTTATTGCACTGAATGCAGCATGTATAATTGTGGGCAGACTGGTGTATGTGAGAAATTAGTGCAAGCAACTGATGGCCCTCAAAGACCAAGTATAGGCTCTAAAGACCAGAGTCTGGAGGAGTTAAAGAAGACAGAAAGGTACACAGAGAAGATTTTCCAGGACACAGTAGAATGGTCCCACCCCCAGTTTGACAGCCTCTGCACTGTTGAGGAAGATGAAAGTCTCAGGAAAGGAGGACATCAAGCTGGAGTGGAGAAAACCAGTCCCTTAGTTGGGACTCTCTTTCCAGATGATGTCCTGGTATCCTCTCGCACTGAAGATACCTCTTCGAGGGAGGGAACTTCAGTCATTAGGAAGAGACAGGTAATAGTAATGGGGGACTCAATCATTAGAAATACACCTCTACCCCGATATAACGCTGTCCTCGGGAGCCAAAAAGTCTTACCGCGTTATAGGTGAAACTGCATTATATCAAACTTGCTTTGATCCACCGGAGCGCACATCCCCACCCCCCCCCGGAGCATTGCTTTACCGCATTATATCCGAATTTGTGTTATAGCGGGTCGCATTATATCGGGGTAGAGGTGTATAGACAGCTGGGTTTGTGATAACCAGGAGAACTGCAAGGTGAATTGCCTGCTGGGTACAAAGGTTGCAGACCTCTTGAGACATCTAGATAGGCTTATGTGCAGTGCTGGAGAGAAGCCAGTGTAGATACCAATGACATAGGGTATGACAGAGCTCCTGGAGGCCAAATTTAGGCTGCTAGGTAAGAGATTAAAGTCCAGGACCTACATAGTAGCATTCTCTGAAATGCTTCCAGTTTCACGTGCAGGACCAGTTAGACAGGCAGAACTGAAGGGTCTCAATGTATAGATGAGATGATGATGTTCACAGGAGAGAATTAGGTTTATTAGGAACTGGGAGACCTTTTGTGAAAGGAGGAGCTCCACCTAACCCAAAACAGAAACAGATTGCTGGCATTTAAAATTTAAAAGGTTGTAGAGGAGTTTTTAAACCAAGGGCTGGGGGAAAGCCGATAGCAGTGGAGGAGCGCAATGTTCAGGCAGACACATCCCTTAGGGGAGGATTTATTAAAGGGGCTACCTAAAGAGGAAAGGATAGAGGACAGGTAGGAACTGAAGCGAAACAGTCAAAAGAAAAAGTGTCCCATTCAATTACATCACATGAAGGCAGACAACTAAATATCGACAAGTTTTTATAAGTGCTTGTGTACAAATGTAAAAACATCTAAATACTAAGATGGTGAACTTGAGTACCTGGTATTAGATGAGGATATTCATCTAATAGGCACCACAGAAACTTGGTGGAATGATGATAATCAATGGGACACAGTAATGTCAGGGTACAAATTATATAAGAATGACAAAGTAGGTCATGCTTATGAGGGAGTAGCACTATATGTGAAAGAAAGCATAGCGCCAAACATAGTAAAAATCTTAAATGAATCAAACAGTACCATAGAATCTTTATGGACAGAAATTCCATGCTTGAATAATAAGAGTATAGCTGTAGAAATATACTACTGACCACCTGACCGTGACTGTGAAATGCACATGGAGGTTAGAGAGGGCAGAAAAACAGAAAACCCAATAATAATGAGGGATTTCAACTATCACCATATTGATTGGGTATATGTCGCCTCAGGACAGGATGCAGAAAATTTCTTGACACCATTAATGACTGCTTCTTTGAGAGCTAGTCCTGGAAACCACAAGGGGAGAGGCAATTCCTGATTTAGGACTAAGTGAAATCTGGTCCAAAAAGTGAATATAATAGAATTGCCCAGTAATAGCCACCATGATGTAATTAAATTTAACATTCTTGTAGGGTGGAAAATACTAAAGAAACCCACCAGAATAGCATTTAACTTCAAAAAGGGGAACTATGCAAACAGGAGGAGGCTCAAAAGAGTGAAATGCCTGCAAGCTGCATGGAAACTTTTTAACAACACCATAATAGAGGCTCAAACTATATGTATATCCCAAATTAAAAATAAAAACAAGAGTAAGAGGACCCAAAAAATGTCACTATGGCTAAACAGAATAAAAGAAGTGGTTAGAGACAAAAAGACATATTTTAAAAATTGGAAGTCAAATCCTAGTGAGGAAAATAGAAAGTATAAATTCTGGCAAGTCAAGTGTAAAAGTATAATTAGGCTGGCCAAAAAAGAATTTGAAGAGCAGCTTACAAATACACAAAAACAAACAGCAGAAATTTCTTCTAAGTACATCAGAAGCAGGAAGCCTACCAAACAATCAGTGGAGCCACTGAATGATTACAGAGTTAAAAGAGCACTCAAAGAAGATAAGGCCATCGTGGAGAAACTAAATGAATTCTTTGCATTGATCTTCACTGTAGAGGATCTGAGGGAGATTCCCACACCTGAGCCATACTTTTTAGGTGACAAATCTGAGGAACTGTCCCAGATTCAGGTGTTAATAGAGGAGGTTGGAGAAGAAATTGATAAATTAAACAGTACTAAGTCACCAAGACGAGAGCTCTGAAGGAACTCAAATATGAAATTGCAGAACTACTAACTATGGTATGTAACTATTGCTTAACTCAACCTCTGTACCAGATGGCTGGCGGATAGCTAATGTGACGCTGATTTTTTAAAAAGGCTAAAGAGGTGATCCTGGCAACTACAGGCAGATAAGCCTAACTTCAGTAGTAGGCAAATTGGTTGAAACTATAGTAAAGAACAGAATTATCAGATGCCTAAATTAACTGCATATGTTGGGGAGGAGTCAACATGGGTTTTGTAAAGGGAAATCATGCCTCACTAATCTAACAGGGTTATTTGAGGGTATCAACAAACATATAGAAGAGGGTGATCCAATGGGTACAGTGTACTTAGACTTTCAGAAAGATCTTTGACAAGTTTCATCACCAAAGGCTCTTAAGCAAAATAAGCTGTCAAGGGATAAGATGGAAGATCCTCTCCTGGATCAGTAACTGGTTAAAAGATAGGAAACAAAGGGTAGGAAGAAATGGTTGGTTATCATAGTGGAGAGAGGAAAATAGTAGGGTCCCCCAAGAAGCCATACTGGGACTAGTGCTGTTCAATACGTTCATAAATTATCTGGAAAAGGGGATAACAAGTGAGGTGGCAAAGTTTGCAGATGATACTAAATTACTCAAGATAGTAAAATCCAAATCAGACTGTGAAGAGTTATAAAGGGATCTCACAAAACTGGGTGACTGGAAAACAAAATGGTAGATGAATTTCAATGTTGATGAATGCAAAGTAATGCACACTGGAAAACATAATCCCACCAATACAGACAAAATGATGGGCTCTAAATTAGATGTTACCACTCAAGAGATCTTAGAGTCATCATGGATAGTCCTCTGAAAACATCTGCTCAATGTGCAGCAGCAGTCAAAAAAAGCTAACAGAATGTAAGGAACCATTAGGAAAGGGATAGATAATAAGACAGACAATATCATACCACTATATAAATCCATAGTACACCCACACATTGAATACTGCATGCAGTACTGGTCTTCTCAGCTCAAAAGAGCTATATTAGAATTGGGAAAAAGTATTGGGAGGGTAACAAAAAATAATTGGGAGTATGGAACAGGTTCCATATGAGAAGAGATTTAAAAGACTGAGACTGTTCATCTTAGGAAAGAGAGGACTAAGGAAGGATATGATAGAGGTCTATAAAGTCATGTATGGGGTGGAGAAAGTGAATAAGGTTATGTATTCCTTCACATAATACGAGAACCAGAAGTCACCTGATGAAATTAATAGGCAGCAGGTTTAAAACAAACATATAGAAGTACTTCTTCGAACAACATACAATCAACCTGTGGAACTCATTGCCAGGATATGCTGTGAAGGCCATAAGTATAACTGGATTCAAAAAAGGATAAGTACATGGAAGATAGGTTCATCAATGGCTATTAGCCAAGATGGTCAGGAATGCAACCCCATGCTGTGGATGTCCCTAAACATCTGACTGCTAAAAGCTGGGACTGGATGACAGGGGATATATCACTCGATAGAGTGCCCTGTTCTGTCCACTCCCCCTGAAGCATCTAGCACCCGCCACTGTCGGAAAACAGGATAATGGGCTAGATGGACCATTGATCTGACCAGAATGGCCATTCTTATGTCAGCACTTAAGAGGAAAGTCATTTTCTTGATTCAGTATAAAGCTAGTGCTGTTGAAGTGGTCATCTGAAAGTGTAAACCTTAGCTCCCCTTAAAAAGTTTTGTTTTCCCCCTCAGAAGGTGCAGAATGATAGTGACTTGCTGAGGAAGAACTGTGCCAGTTCTTATGGTTGGCTGGTGGGTGGGTTTCGTGTCTTTTATTTTGTTTTTATGACACTGAGCTTGTAACAATGCTTCCATGACAA
The DNA here is from genome assembly GCF_002925995.2 of Terrapene triunguis. Lineage (NCBI taxonomy): Eukaryota > Metazoa > Chordata > Testudines > Emydidae > Terrapene > Terrapene triunguis. The sequence continues at coordinate 16,555,942 of NW_020664409.1, forward strand.
CAAATAAGATATTACACTTTGGAATGTCACAGTGACAAACTAAGTCTAAACAGGACTTAAATGTTCACATTAGTTTTAACAGAACAATAATGAAAGAATTGACACCAAAAATGTTCAGAGTAAATCCCATTATCTCTCTATGTGTGAATATAATGTTTATTATTTTGTGTGGGAATCAGAAACCCCACCTTTTCCTAATGGATTTATATATTCAGCATCCTCTTCAGAATTTTACATCATTGGTCCCCATTAATTGCAGAAAGGAATGATGGAAAATGGTATGTGACCCAATCTGTACATCTACAGTTGAGAAGGACTATGTCCAATTCCAAGATTTTATCATGCCATTCAGAAATGCAAAAACCCTTGATTCCAAATAAATTAAGCAGGACCAACATTTGATCTCAGCACTCTGGAATCTGGAGTATCTCTGAGAAGGTAAAGGGATGCTGGATATGATGACGTATAATAAGATATAATGAAATTGAATTGCTCAGGAAGATTAATACAAACTGACGTAACACCTACAAGTTCACCAGTGAAGACATTTTTTAAAAATCTGCTCCCACTTTGACATTGGATCTTCCAATTCCAGGTTATATTGGTGCTCTGTATATGTGGACTGGGCTGTTTGTCCTCTTTAAATTATAATATTCTTGGGGCAGAATAAAGTATGATGAAGAATCTGGTCTAGTGGCTAAGACATTAAATGACAAATCAAGAGAGTTTTAGACTGTCAAGTCTTCTGGGCAGGGACTGTATCTTACTCCAAGAGTAAAATAATTAAACATAGTAGAAGTTAATATACTAATATTGCTTTGTGTCCATTAGCCTAGATGGCTTTTGGTTTAAAGGATAAGTAATTCTGGTGGAGATCCATGCAAAAATCTCAACACTAAGAAGTTTGTCAAAAGGTTGGCTGAGCTAACCTAATAAAAACAAAGTTGGGAAATGACTAATAAAAGTTTCAACTAAAAATATGTCTTAAAACACAAAAGACATCTAAAAAAATTAAAAGAGAGTAGAGTAATTAAAAAAAAGAATTAATCTATGGCTGGGTAGAGGGGCAACCGGGCTAGAGATCAAAGAGAGCCATCATCACTCTAGCTACTTTAGCCCTTATTCTACAATCCAGTCAGATTCATACAGGTGGCTGCACAGATCTGATTGCAGGATCTGGGCCTTTGTGTATTATATTCATTTCCCTCCACAACCCTTTATCTTGTCTCTTTCTAAGCCCCTGTCCTTCCTGGGATCATCTGGTGCACTGAAGTCCATGGGATGCTGCCGATCCCAGTGCAGGACTAGGGTTTTAAATTGTAATCTTCAGAGGGCAGGGAGCATGGATTCCTCTGTGTTTGGGAAGTACTTAGCACATTTTGTGTGCTACTGCAATTTAAATACATGATGTTATTTTAATAACAATAACAACAATAAAAGTATCTTCTGTGTACCTTATAGGGATGACAATACTGACAGTGTTCAAACAATAATAAGTGTATTAAAAGTGAAATCTAGGTCAGCCTTTAGGGCCATACATTAGTTTTCTAAGGCAGCAAAACAGAGGCATAATTATTGCTTAAGCTCCTGTGTTCCTACTTAGAAAGAGATTCTTGTATAATAAAGGTCAAAACAGAGATTATTACATTTTTAATCAGATAATTATAACTTAGACCCTACAGGTTTTCTATGGTGTCCTGAAACTTTTGGCTAATTATTTATTATAAATTCCAGTGTCACCTAGCATTATCTGTTTTTAATTAGACAAGAACATAAGCCCTGCTGTACAATGAGAGGGTGAGCTCTGTTCTGCCGTGGGTCAGAGAACAAAGGTAATGTTGCTTTAAAATTATTCAGTGTCAAGAACCGTATAATATTTTATATACATACACACACACACACGTTTAAAAGAGATAAACATATTGTGAGAAGACACAAAGAGTTGCTATACTATGATAAACTTTAGTTAGTATCTACTTGTTTGTTGATTAAGGTGCAGTGTTGAAGACATGACCTTATTCTAATGGAGAATGGGATGAAAATTTTGTATCAGGGTATTTTTATTTTAATTATAGTGGATGAAATTCTGTCCCCATTGAAGTGAGTGGGAGTTTTGCCATTGACTTTGATGCAGCCAGAATTTCATCAAATGTGTTTCTAATGCTTTAGTTTCCCTTCCATGCTGTACTTTTTAAAACCTAGGTAATAATCAATTACAGGCCACAATAAACAAAACAGACTGGGGCATTAACGGATACAAGGAGTCACTTGCAATGATCACATTCCCTTATGGTTTATATAAGATGAAATACCACTGTGAAGAGCAATGTAACAAATGCCACATGAATAAAGGATTTCAGACTTCACAAACTTATTTAGGGCTGGTCTACACCCAGCCGCTAGTTCGGCGGCTGGGGATCGAAGTTCCGGGTTCGACTTATCGCGTCTGGTCTGGACGCGATAAGTCGAACCAGGAAGTGCTCGCCGTCAACTGCGGTACTCCAGCTCAGCGAGAGGAGTACCGCGGAGTCGACGGGGAGCCTGCCTGCCGTGTGTGGACTGCGTCTGAACCGCGGTAAGTTCGAACTAAGGTATGTCGAATTCAGCTACGTTATTAACGTAGCTGAATTTGCGTACCTTAGTTCGAATTGGGGGGTTAGTGTGGACCAGGCCTTAGATGATACAGATGCTCTAGGGTTAGCATCATTTTGTGAAGCATGTGTCTTGGTCCAGTTGAAGGGACCCCGTATCTCCGTTTGGCTCTGTGTTTGACAGTAGCTTAGTGAAAAGTCCCAGTCGCAAACCAATTATGAGTATCTTCGAACCAACAGGTTAGCATTGTGAACACTGATAAATGGCTAACGAACACTGTCACCATTGTAAAGCCAACTTCAGAAGAGATGATGATGTCTGTGAAAATATGTTGTTTACATATATGGGAGAGATTCCTGTTATTCATAGTTAAGCATCAAGATCCCCTTTTGTCCCCCATTATTTTAATCCTCGTTGCTGCATGTGGCCTCTAAGACTATGTCTACTCTGTCATTAAAAACCCACAGCTGACCTGTGCCAGCTGACTCAGGTTCTCAGGGCTCCGCCTAAAAGACTGCAGCCCGAGCTCTAGGACCCTCCCACCTGGCAGCAAAAAATGACCCACAGCAAGTGTCACAGCCTGGGTCAACTGACTCAGGCTTCCGTGATTTGTGCCACAAGGCTAAAAATAGCAGCGAAGACATTTAGGCTGGGGCTGGAGACCAGGCTCTGAAAGTCAGCAGGCTGGGAGGGTCTCGGGGCCTGTGCTCCAGCCTGAGCCTGAATGTCCGCGCTGCTATTTTTAGCCCTGCAACTCGAGCCCGAGTCAGTTGACCTGGGCTCAGACTCATAACTGGATTTTTATTGCTGAGTAGACATACCCATAAATACCCCCACCCTTTGACAGCACTACAGGCTTTTGTGTATTATTTGACTAACTTCATTATAATACCACCTTCCATTTATAGGACTGCTTTCATGCCAAAGGCCTCTCAAGTGTGTCAACTACAGACATGCAGCTACCTCTGGGGCAGAACACAGAAACTACTTAACAGTGCTCAGAAACATTACACAAAACATAAAGTTAAGGATTCGGCATCCAGTTATAACAGGAGGAAGAATTTATGGTCTCACCAAACTGGGTGACTGGGCAACAAAATGGCCAATGAAATTCAATGTTGATAACTGCAAAGTAATGCACATTGGAAACATAATCCCAACTATACATATAAAAGTATGTGGTCAAAATTAGCTGTTACCACTTAAGAAAGATCTTGGAGTCATTGTGGATAGTTCTCTGAAAACATCCACTCAATGTGCAGCGGCAGTCAAAAAAGCAAACAGAATGTTGGGAATCATTAAGAAAGGGATAGATAATAGGACAGAAAATATCATATTGCCTCAATATAAATCCATGGTTCGCCCACATCTTGAATGCTATGTGCAGATGTGGTTGCCCCATCTCAAAAAAGATATATTGGAATTGGAAACGGTTAAAGGGAAACAAAAAAGATTACAGGTATGGAACAGCTTCCATATGAGGAGAGGTTAATAAGACAGACTTTTCAGCTTGGAAAAGAGATGACTAAGGGGGCATATGATAGAGGTCTATAAAATCGTGACTGGTATGGAGAAAGTAAATAAGGAAGTGTTATTTATTCCTTCTCATAACACAAGAACTAGGGGTCACCAAATGAAATTAATAGGCAGCAGGTTTAAAACAAATAATAGGAAGTATTTTTTATACAACGCAGTCAACCTGCGGAACTCCTTGCCAGAGGATGTTGTGAAGGCCAAGACTATAACAGGGTTCAAAAAAGAGCTAGGTAAGTTCATGGAGGATAGGTCCATCAATGGCTATTAGCCAGGATGGGTAGGGATGGTGTCCCTAGCCTCTGTTTGCCAGAAGCTGGGAATGGGCAACAGGGGATGGATCACTTGATGATTACCTGTTTTGTTCATTCCCTTTGGGGCACCTGGCATTGGCCACTGCCAGATACTGAGCTAGATGGACCTTTGGTCTGACCCAATATGGCTGTCCTTATGTTCTTGTCTACACTGCCTTGCAATACGGACTACAGGGTGTATGAAAAGTAGTGTGCACCTATGTGCTGTGCTGCAACTCCCACGTGTGGATGCTGCAGGCACAAACTAAAAGGTTCCTAGTTCGCATTAACATATTCCTCTTCAAATAGGATTACATTAATATGAACTAGGAAGCTTTTAGTTCATGCCTGCAGAGCCCACATGGGGGAGTTACAGCACAGCATTTTGGTGCACACTGCTATTCTCAGCCCCTGGGACAGTATAGACAAAGCCTACATTTAGAGAAGAGAGTTACTCAAATTAGAATCTGGTCAAGAAATTGGGGCTAACATTCTATTCCTGTAAGTGGTTAAAAAGAGATTCTGTTTTATGTTTCAGCGAACAGATGGCAACTCCCACAGCCTCCTAACACCATGCTGGGAGAGTAGTTCACTATTCAGTACTGAGTCAGAGAGAAGAGTGCCACCTACTGAGTTTTTTAAACCTCCCACAGAAACTGGGCTTTCCTTGGAGGTCTCCCATCCATAACGCTAACCAGGGCCAACCCTGTTTAGCTTAAGAAATTTGACAAGCTCGTATTTCAAGATGGCTTGGCTGTAGGCAAAATCTGATACTTTGTAGATTAATCATTTTGATTTAAGTTTAATTCCTGCATTTTTGTTCCACTGTACTTGAATATATTTGTATTCTTAATGTTTTCAACTGCAAGGACTGATTATGTCTGGTGCTCTTATCCACCAACATAGTTACCTAGAGAAACTATAACAAAACCATGTTGTAGAATACATAAGTGATTATATAACCAACTGGTATTTTATTTAAAAAAAACTACAACAAACCATTCCCATCCCTTCAGGATTGACCTTAGCAGCATGCAGTTACCTCTTGAAACTTGCAACCCAGTGGTATGCATCAACCTGAAAATAATAATAAAAGGACGTACATAGAATACAAAACCCAACTTGAAAAATAGACAAACCAAGACCTTCACTTGTGAGAACAGATAGCTGGAGAAATTTAAACACGAAAAATGTATTGTTGACAAAATGTGGCTGCACAGGTCTTGGAAAAGAAATAGACACAATAGATTTTGAATGTTTAACAGAATAAAAACAGAATCTTGCAGTATGTACACAGGCCCTGAGGCCCTTACAGCTTCCTTTCTTCATGAGTGGTTCTGAAAGGTTGTGCAGGTCACTTCCATACAGTAGCTGCTATTATTAAGAATAGCACAAACTTACCTTCCCTTTATGAAATGAAAAGAGAATTGACCTGCATGCTTCCAGCATCAAAAATTTAAAAGAAAAAAAACTAATTGCATATTACCTTTACTCAATAAAAAAAGAATTCATTTGGAAATACAATATTCAATCAAGGGCCACCATAAAAGGATTAAAGATCATATTGCTTTTTTTTCCTGTGTCCTTTTGTTAGATGAGTCAAAAAATCAGAGAATTCAAACATCACACACCCCATTTCTATGGTACAAAATGTTACATCAATGCAGTCACAGGGGACAGCTGCTAATTTATTCTACATGGACTTCGTACAGGGCCAGGCTTGAATGATGAGTCATCAATTCATAGATTCCAAGGCCAGAAGGGGCCATTGTGATCATCTAGCCCGACCTCCTGTATAACATAGGCCATAGAAATTCCCCCAAAATAATTTAAAAGAGCATATACACCTCTACCCCAATATAACGCGACCCGATATAACACAAATTCGGATATAACGCAGTAAAGCAGTGCTCCAGGGGGGCGGGGCTGCGCACTCCGGCGGATCAAAGCAAGTTCGATATAACGCGGTTTCACCTATAATGCGGTAAGATTTTTTGGCTCCCGAGGACAGCGTTATATCGGGGTAGAGGTGTATTTTAGAAAAACATTCAATCTTGATTTAAATATTGTCAGCATTGGAGAATCCACTATAATTCTTGGTAAATTTTTCCAATGATTAATTACTCTCACCTGTAAAACTTTATGCCTTATTTCCAGTCTGAATTTGTCTAGCTTCAACTTCCAGCCATTGGATTATTCATAGATTCATAGATTCTAGGACTGGAAGGGACCTCGAGAGGTCATCGAGTACAGTCCCCTGCCCGCATGGCAGGACCAAATACTGCCTAGACCATCCCTGATACACATTTATCTAACCTACTCTTAAATATCTCCAGAGATGGAGATATTATATATTTCTCTGATAGTTTGAAGAGCCCATTATTAAAAATTTGTTCCCCACATAGGTACTTATAGGGGTCGGCAACCTTTCAGAAGTGGTGTGCCGAGTCTTTATTTATTCACTCTAATTTAAGGTTTCGCGTGCCAGTAATACATTTTAACATTTTTAGAAGGTCTCTTTCTATAAGTCTATAATATATAACTAAACTATTGTTGTATGTAAAGTAAATAAGGTTTTTAAAATGTTTAAGAAGCTTCATTTAAAATTAAATTAAAATGCAGAGCCCCCCAGACCGGTAGCCAGGACCCGGGCAGTGTGAGTGCCACTGAAAATCAGCTCATGTGCCACCTTTGGCACGCGTGCCATAGGTTGCCTACCCCTGTTATAGACTGTAATCAAGATCCCCCTTAACCTTCTCTTTGTTAAACTAAATAGATTGAACTCCTTTAGTCTATCACCAGTGCCAAATAAAGAGATAAAATAACCTCTGTACTCCTCCTTGAGATTCCTGCTTATGCAACCAAGGATCACATTAGTCTTTTTGGCCTCAGCGTTGCACTTGGAGATTATGTTCAGCTGATTAGCCACCACGATCTCCAAATCTTTTTCAGAGTCACTGCTTCCCAGGATAGAGTCCTCCAGTATGTAAGTATGGCCTACATTCTTTGTTCCTAGATATATACATTTACATATAGCCATATTAGAACACATATGGTTTGCTTGCGCCTAGTTTACCAAGTGATCCAGATCATTCTGTACTTGTGATCTGTCCTCTTCATTAGTTACCATTCCCTCAACTTTTTCATCTGGTAACTTTATCAGTGACGATTTTGTTTTCTTCCAGATCATTGACAAAACTGTTAAATAGCCTAGGTTCAAGAACCGATCCATATGGAACCCCAATAGAAACACACCCGCTAGATGATGATTCCCCATCTTTTAGATCTATAAATTAGCTAGTTTTTAATCCATTTAATGAGTGAATGTTCAATCTCAGTCTCCATGTTAAAAATCCTGTAGCTATCAGAATTGAAACAGACTTGGCCATGCCCTAAACACCTCTCAAGGGAGTGCAGAGAACTTAATTTACATGCAGTGTTTCAAAAGGAGTTTTGATGGATTTACATTAGATTTGAACCCACTTTAGATGTATTATTTCTCCCTTTCAACCTTCTCACTCACTATTCCTACTGTTGCACTGCAATACAGTATATCCTATAATCATATGTTTGCAGGCCTGTGGTAAAGTAAACAAAACTTCAAAGGGTTATTATGTAAAGAGTCTGCATTACTGCCATAGGCCTAATTGTTATTTTTCCTCACCACCCCTTGGGCCCAAAGTACATAATCATCCAGTAATTGAACTGAAATGCCTAAATGGCTGGATCCCCTAAAGGACATAGGTATTTTCAGTGAAGAAAGTAAAGGAAATTTAACAGACCCCTATGGCATTCTCCTGCACTAGTAGAAATACTATGTAAACATAGCTGACCTGGACCTGCTAGGCTCTTCTGAAATCATTACAGGATACAGAACAATGCTTGGCTGTTACTGGGACTGTAAATAATATAAAGATAAGAAACAGAATTAAGCTGAAAACAGAAGTCTCAATTAAAAAAAATAACTTGTGAAGAATTACGAAAAGGGGATAGAAATACACCTAGAACAACAGTATCACTAATACTATGTGAAAGCAAACCCCCAAAGGTCCTCACATTTAATAGCCCCTCCAAAATGTGTCTGGATAGTGGATCCCTGGCTTTCACATACTGTAAGTGTCATAGCACTCGTGAGATAGAGCACTGAAGGCCCTGACAGCTCTCTTTTACATTCTAAATGACATCTGCATTCAACAGAACAGAAATAAAGATTAAGCGAAACACCTGATACGACTGGGCTCAGCTTACCTCAAAATGTAATATTTAAATAGTACAGAGAAACATAGGTCTGTCTTCTTGTACTGTAAGTAAGAACTGGTGTCAAAGCCTCAGAGGTCTTCATAGCTGCAGGAAAGTCAAGTAACACAGTATCCAAAGGACAATGGGAGCCTAAGCCACAGCATCTTACTCAGCCAAAACTCCTGATGAAGTCAAAAGGAGTTTTGCCTGAGGAAGGGTCTTATGAGTGGGCTCTGAATACACAGCAAAAATGATTACAAGTACATTTACAGGCAAGAAGATTAACTTGGCAAAAGATTCTCAGCCCGTTTTACACTTCAGTGATCAATAGAATGCCCATTACTAATTAATAAAATCACAATGATTTTGTACCTATAGGAGGGTAATTTACTGCAAGTATACTTTAAGAAGTTATTAATACTTATGGCTTACAACAAAATATGTCAGCATACAGATCATGAAAAGATGATTTCAAATATACGTTTGTTGGTTGATTGCATAAGTGATACCTCTTATTGCTTGAACAACACCTCAAAGGCAAAATAATGACGACATGACAATGAACGTAAATCAAGAACTGCATGTGGGTTTATTTTACACTTGAGAAAACAGTGGATTTAATTGTGTGAACCAAAATGTACTGTACAATATTAATGATAAAACATCAAAATGTATAATTCATAGTGCATTGCTTGCTTTATTTTTATTTATTTATTTTTGTCAGATAGTTCCTTTAAGTACATGCATCTGGAAAGATGCAGGTGCCAGTAAAATTTCTCTATTTAAATCAAGCTGCAGGAACTAAATTTTATTCAAAAAGTGTGGTTTTACATTATATACACAGAAGTTGAATATAAAATGACAATATAAAAAGTTAAAAGAGAAAGCATACAGCCAGAAGGTACAAAGAAAGTTAAACAGTTTAAAATGGTACGATATGTAACATGTATTTTTTTAAGCTGATGCTGGCAATTTACAAGGAACGGAATCCAACATTTGCCCCATTTTTTTGTTTTGTTTTTTGTTTTCATTTATCAATGCAGCACACTATAGAAAGGTCAGCTTGTACCAAAGCTTAACATTTGTAAATAACTATAAACTGCAGTATTTTACAGGAAAAAAAAGCATTTTTACACTTTTTTTAAATAACAGCTTGCATACTTTTTTTTGCCAAAAAAGTGGCAATTTTCAGCATCCAGAGGGTTTGGGCATAGTGGCAACTTGGTTTGCTATTTTATATTATTATTATTAAACTCTTACAGTTGTGGCTTCCTAACCCCGTGAGTAGTAGATAGCTTTCCTTTGTCCAAGAACTGCATGCATGTTTTCTTCACAAACCAGTTCTGCATTAAAAAATGCTCATTCAATTTAAAAAAAAAATCTTTAGTACATTTTCTTTTTGACACAGCTTTGATTTGAATGAAATCCCTTTAAGCCTCTTTCTTTATTTAATTATTTGGAAAGGCACAGAAATGCTATTACAGTTCTTAGAGGGTTAAAACTTGACACTACTGGGTTCTGTGACCTTTATTGTCATGGCAACTTTGTAATTTTAGGATGTCTTTTTATCATTGTTCTTTGTGTCTTTCGTTACTGCTAAATTAATGTCTCTCAATAGTGTCTCCCACTATATTCTACAAAAGATAGCTTAACATCAAGGACAGATGTTGAAAATAAAGATCAGACTTTGACTCACAAAAAAACCAAAACAAAACAAAAAAAAACCACCATGCACAGATCAGACAAAGAGCATATAAATATAACTACAAAATAAGTGTAAGAAAAACCAAGGTCCAGATAGGCAGTTCAGCAACAAAAGTAAGACTGATTTCAGAGGCTCAGGTCAGGCCTAGTGCAGTACTATGAAGAAGTTTAGTGCAATGTTCCTGTGGTCACTTGCATACCTAGCTGCTTACCTGGACGCTATTGTTTTTCTAACTCAGTTACATAGATCAGATGGTCCTCTGGGGACTTGCCGTGTGTTTTACTAAGGTGCAGTTTGACTGCGTGCTTGCTTGCAAAAGTTCGGTTACAGAGCTTACACTGGAATGTGGAGCCCAAGTCCTCCTCAGCAATTCCAAGTGAGCCCAAAGTCTTGTTCGTGAGGACTTTTGAAACATTCTGCTGTTCTTGAATCTGATTTAGTGGCAACTTTGACAGATCCTTCAAACTAAACCCTAAATGTGTCTCTAAGTGACTTATGTATGTAGAAGCAGTCCTGAATTGAGAGGCACAATCATTGCAAAAGAAAACAGGATGTCCTGTGTCTAGGTTCTTTAGAAACTTAGTTCCACCTGTCCTCCTTAACTGATACTTCACATTGGCCAGCCAGTGGCTAATTGTGGTCATGGAAAGACCAGTAAACTTAGAGATGTGTACCCGCTCCTGTGGACCGAGGTCTGACATAATATATTTGCCTTCTGGTGTCTCCCTCAAGCTGGAAGCAAACTGTGCTTGAAGGATCAGAAGATGCTGAGGGTTCCAGTTGGACTGCCTGCCTTTCCTCTTGTGTACTGGTGACAGCTCATCCAGAGCTTCCTCAAAACTGCTTCCATCAGCATCCGACTTCTCTGACACAGTAGATGGAGTCGAAGACTTGGGTGTCAAACGCCCTGTGAGATTTTTCACCATATCAGAAATATCCATTAGGGCGCTCTCCCTTAGAGGAGAAGAGACAGAGTCAGCCACACTGGAAACAAGAGGTTTGTTTTTGGACTTGGTTAAATCAATGGGCTGATCACTGTTTTCATAGTAGTATCGGTCGATGGCATCAGCCTGCTTGACCGGAGTGGTCGGGTAAATGGGTTTGTCCAACATACTGTTGCTAATTTTGTACAACATGGCCAAAGGGTCCAAAGAGGGGCTTACTGGCTTAGAAACTTTGCCTAGGTGGGTATTCATAATGGACTGTAAAGCACTCAATGGGTTAATGAAAGATGGCTCAGGCGAATGATCTGTGATGATTCCTAAATTATTACAGCCATTTGCGACTTTTGCTTTGAGTGGCTCTGTACCATTTGGAGTATGAGCTTCAGCTGGACTGTCCTTTTTGACCTTCTGAACTTCTGCATCGGGACTCTTTTTCTGTTGCTGTTTGTTGTTTATTTCCTCAGATTTTGGGAAGTCTTTGTTTTCTTTAGCAGCAGGTGACGTTGGTTTAACGGGAGAACTCTTCTCTTTCTCTGCAGGTTTTTCTTCCCTCTTTACATTGATTTTACCTGTAACTTTCTCCACCAGCTCCTCCATCGCCGACACATTACTCTTGTGAGGTGGGGGGGTGAGACTACCTGGGGAATGGACGAGTGCACTGTGTTCCGACGACAGTGATTTTACACTACTGGCATAGGATGGCTGCATTTGAACACTCTGCACTGTGGGTTGTAGGGACTTTACTGTTCCTGGTAGCTGGTAAGCTGCATGAATGCTGGGGTATCCTCCCCAGGAAGGTGCCCCATTCTGAGCCTTGCTGATAGCTGTTGTCACCGTGTTCTCAAGGGATTTCAATATGTCTATTCCACCTTTCGGACTGTCATCCAGATCCTCCTCTCTGAGGTACTGATATAAAGTTGTTGGCTCAAATTTTTCCATAGAGTCCTCACTCTCCTCTTTTATCTTTTTGTCTGTTTCAGTGACAACCACCTTTTCCTTTTCTGGGTCCTTCTTCTCCTCAGAGTTTGTAGACCCAGCTGGAGAATCAGGTTGCTTTTTAATGTTGGAGGCTGGTAGTCTCGTATGGGTGGTGGGTGGCAGAGGTATGGACTGTATCTTTTCCTCCACCACTGGGTCCAACACTAGTTGTTTTCCTTTTTTCGAGGCTGAGTTGGTCACCTTCAAAAAATGACCAGTGACCATCATATGAGCAGTAAGTTGCTGCAATGTGTCATGAGAACTGCCACATTCCATGCATTTCAGTATCTGGGCTTTACGGGCCTCAAACTGCCAAGTGTAGCTAGCACCATTCTGATAGCCATAGCGATTGTTTGGAGTCACATAGGGATTGGCAGTTTTCTGATCCTTTGCAGACTCACTCAATGCAGCCTCTGCAGTGATCCCTGGTGGCTCAGGTGAACAAGGTGAAGCTAAGTCCTGAAGTGCTCGCTTTTTGGTAGAAGGGACCAGTTTAGTGATGGCTGGTACTGGTTCCTTCAGAGGCACTTTCTGGTAATGCTTTGTTTTTATCATATGGACACTCAGGTCTTGCAAAGATTCAAATGAATGCCCACAGTACATGCATTTCAGCACTTTTTGAGCATCCTCTTTGCCTTCCATTTCCATAAGCGAACGTTTTCTAGGCTTTGACCACCGTCTGGTCTTTTCAGATTCTTTATCTCTGTTGTCATCACGGTAATGTCCAGTTTCATTCATATGCACTGTTAGCTCCACCAGTGTGTCATAGGCTGCACTGCAGTCTTTGCATCGAAATTTACTAGCACCGGTGAACACAGACCCATAGAGTTTATTGTTTTGCCGGTAAAGCTGAACTGTGCTGAACAGGCTAGGCTCTGGGAGAAGTCCATATGAAGAAGTCTGCTGCAAAGTTTTAGCTAATGCAGCTTGGTGCCAGTCATAACCTGAACCACCACTGTTACTGTTACTAGTATTACAGTTACTCGTACTAGTACTGGTGTTGGTACTGGTACCGTGGGTGTTGGTATTAGCATTGCAATTGGTGGTGTTTTCATTCTGGCTGATTTCATTGTTGCTGGTAGTTGGACTGGATTTCTTTAAGTCCAAAGCTAAACTGGACCAGCAAGACTCTGAGAGTAAATTTGCATACACAGCTTTTATTTGTGCCAAGCTGTCCTGTGGATAGGAAGCATTGTCTGTGCACTGATGATCCTCTTTCTCTTCTTGAGAGGAAGTGCTTTTGAAATGGGCCAGTTGATCACTGTTTTCACTAAACGGTGAACCATAGCCTGCATCTTGATTAGTTGCAGTGCTGACTGGGGAGTTCTGGTAGCTTTGAGCCTCTTTGATCTCTGTTTCTTCATTGCACAAATACTCATTCTCCTGGATGTCCAGAGACAGCCCGTCATCCTCCACTCTGTCTTCATCTATTTCTGCTGCCTTCAATTCCTCCTCAGGAACATATGCTTAAAATATAGAAAAACAAGACACAGTTATGGAATGTGCACATTTTATATCACTGCCATCTCTTAAGCTAAACACACTAATGATGAAGCCAAATTTTAAAGGTACAAACAACACTCCCCCACCACTTACACACTCAACCTGTACACTCTTAACTTAACATCAACCTTAACTCTTAATGAGTAGTATTAATTTTTTATACTAGTAGAATAATATGCCACAGACAGTACCACAATAGTCACCATCATTATTTTTAAAAAGCATTAAGCTGATTCCTCTCCTCAATACAAGAATAATTAAATAGAGCAATAGTCAGGCAGTGAGATACATTATGTGTGTACAAAGCAGATGTGTGAGGTTGACATCTGCTCCATGAACCTAGGTTCTTAGAATCATTGACTGGACTGATCCCATTTGATCAAGCTCTGTAGCAAATTGACCTCAGCTGCACCTCAAGGGCAATCTCCTTGGCAAAATCAGTTGCAGACAACTGACTCTAATGGAGCCATACTTGGTGAAAGTGTCAGGTCAATCATTGAGGCGGTTCCTGGTGGCTTGTTGCATTGGGTTCATTAGAGAGTGGAGTAATCTCACAGCTCTTGGCTTTCACTGGCATAGGGCATTTTTGAATAGAACATTTAAATGGTAAACTGACTTAAAGGGGACAACATAAGACAGAACAATAATAATTGTTTTCATGAACAGGAGATACTTTGCATCCCTCTACACTATAACATGACGTGGATGCCACGTTACTATTCTGGCAAGAGCAGTTGGTAGCTAAAAATAAAATAAATGAACTAGATGAATATTTAGAAGTGATAAACATAAAACATAAGACTACTTTGATTATTGGCTTACAGTAAATATCAAACTTTGCTATTGTATTGCCATCTGGTGAAACTGTACAAATTACATGTTCATCTATATCAAACTATTTTTTAAACTAGCAAATGTGATATTCGTGAGCAGATGGCCACTACATCAAAATACATTTACTCCAAGGGCCCAATTCACAAAAGTGGCTTACATGCACCTAAGTGATAAATGTACATTTTTATTGTATCGTAGAAAACATACATGTACACTTTTCCCTCCACATTTATAAAAGAAGCACTTGGCCAAAAAAATCACCTTGGTTGGGGAATGTGGATGAGTTTATGTGCAAGTCAAAGTAGAAAATAAAAATGGTTTGAGAACAGCTTTCTGACATGGAAAAAAAAATATTTTCACGTTGGGTGAATTGTGCACAGAGCCATTCTGAAATGTGTGCAATTCCCTTGCAGGAAGAAAGGTTGAAAGAAAGCCAGAAAAAGGCACTTCTGCTTCAATGTGATATGAAAAAAAAATAAATAAAATAAAATACACTTATCACCTTAGGAAGTTTTAGTTGTTAGGTATTAATACAATTTGTGCCATTTTTTCACAAGCAGTTGCTAATTCTTTCATTCCCAGAATATTTCTCCTTTAAAAAAGCAAAATTTAATCCTCCCATTTTAACAGGAAGACTATTTAAAATGTTTGTTTTTACAGAACAATAGTATCTACAATCAATATGTGACAATTCTAGGTTTACAGCAGAGTCCTAATACACTCCCTGCACAACTGCAGCCCCATATTTGAAGACAAGAGGACATGTGACTCATCCACTTCCACCCCCCTACCACTGTAGTGCTGTAACTTATCATGTCCTCCTCAACCCTCTACCCAGTCTATAACTGCCTGTCTCATTCTTATCTCTGGAGATACTTTTGTTTTACTAAAAATGGTTAAAAGTTAAAAATGACATCATTTCAGGTAAAGTGTTATTAAAAAGGGTAGCTGAGCCACAAGCCTTTTATTAAAAAAATATGTAATGGTATCAGGAACGAGGAGGAGGAGAAGACCGGAAAAACAGAAGAAGCTGGAGAAAAGGCTCAGAGGGAACCAGAAAGGATGATGTTCTCTAACAAAGAAAAAGAAAAAACCACCTATTCATTTATTCTGTAAAAATCTCAGCTCTTACAGTGTTATCACAAGAATGTCACCAAGTGCCCACAATGTATTATAGCCTTGTAATGCTGTTACTTTTATAATTTTAAATTGTGTGTGTGTTGTAGCGGAATCTACTAGCACAGCTATAGTTAAGGGTCTGTCAGCACTCGCATTATACATTCCTGTTTTCAGGTATTTATAACTGCAAAAGAAAGCATTTTATAGGAGGGC
Organism: Terrapene triunguis; assembly: GCF_002925995.2. NCBI lineage: Eukaryota > Metazoa > Chordata > Testudines > Emydidae > Terrapene > Terrapene triunguis. The sequence continues at coordinate 16,571,895 of NW_020664409.1, forward strand.
AACTATAGACAATTATGGAATCTGGGACCTTTTTTTCTGATAGTGTTTTTCTAAATTAAAATATCCAGGCTCACAGTGCATAAAATAGACTAGGCCCTTCTGGCATTTTTTCTTTACATATAAAAATATGAACTATTAATGACTGACAGTCAGTTACTATGGAGGAGCTGAAACTTAATGGGTCATATTCTCAATTGGTATAAATTAATGTAGCTCCACTAACTTCAACTGAGCTATGCCAATTTACACCAGCTGACAATCTGATCCAATGTTTTTAATAAACATTACTAACTGCTTCAAGTTGCAGATCAGTGCTACAGGTCAACAATCCGAATGACTGGTCCAGTAGGTTGTTGTTATTTTTCAAAAGTGGTAAAAAAATTACATTTTAGTAATTCCTGTAAATACCTGTTTCAAATCAGTTTCTATATGTAAATTATAACGGATCCAAATTATATATCTTTTTTTTTCTATTTATGATGATCTTTCGTGTCGACTCTCATACACTGTTGATTGGTGGGGAAGTTTCTTTTATTTCCACCATAAAGGGAGTTAAACTACACCAAAAAATGTTTAAGTTACATGAAATGTCTGGTGCTAACCCATTAAAGCAAAGAACCTGAGTGTTAAAGTGAAATTCCATCTTTCACCTTCTTTCTTACTCTTAGTTTTTACTGAGATTACTACAAGAGTGAGTTCTTATACATGCCAAGATATACTGAAATACCTAGCCAGAAAGTGGAAAGTGAACTTTCTGCCTTAACAATGATTTTCCTTTCTTTCAAAATTTAGTCAGATCCTGAAAACAATCCAAATTTTTATATATATGTATATATCTACACACACACACACACACACACACCCAGTTATATACAATTTCTAAACAAACACACACACATAATGCACATTAGGTAATATGATAGTTTATTTGAAATGTTTTAATTTATATTATTACCATTAGAAACTATTTCATTGAAACCCTCTGATTATTGTTGAGATAAATATAATACTTTTTGATTCAGGACTTTAATGATGTTTCTAGTAAGAATATTAATACAAACAACAGAATATGATATTTCACAAGGTCAATGCAATTTTCCAGTCCAAAAGTGTTCTATGACAGATATTACAGAAGAACAGAAAATAAAGACGAAGTTGTTACTTTTCAAAAATATATATTTACTAAAATTTCCCCCAGGGAAATCTGATGAATAAGTAGGCATTGGAATTTTAAACACAGCAAAAATTCTCTTTCCACAGTTATTTGTATAGAAAAGTGCTATTATCCTACATCAAATAAAACAGAGAAATTGAGATTCTCTCTCTCTCTTTAAAAATGACAGACAAATGGACAGAAAGGTTCCAGTCATTATTTTGTGTGTGTGTGTTAAAACAACTCCCATCAACCTTCTACATACACTTCCTGCACCTACATAGATATTCCAAATTGTGATACTGGTTTACATGTGTGTCCTGCAACCACACAGAAATATATAGAGCAGAAATGAAAATTCATCTCCAGCAACTTCACTATACCCAAAGCAGAAAATATTACAGTGCATAATGTTGCCAATCCCTCTCTCTCTCTTTGAAAAAAAATCATCAAATTACAGACACAGGAAGAAATAACTAGTGATTGGAAGTGGTCTGCTTTTCTTTTTACTAAACCTTGTTAATATTTCTTGCCCATAAGATGTGCCTTCTGGATGCCAATGTTTCCCCATAGATGTACTGTCATCTCTGAACAGCATTAAAATCTGTGCATTCTAATGTAAGTGGACATGAGGTGCTATATATCGAACGTTAGTGGTACAGCACATTGTGTTTGCTTCAGTGAGAAGGTTTACACTATAAATACACATACATTGTCTGAAGAGGCAAACATACACTGGAATTATATAGATGGTTTTAAAACTATAATATTTTTTCATGAAAAATATATAAAATAATTTCTTAATCCTTAGCCCAGTACTTCTGAAGGAATTTCTCTCTAGCATAGATATTCTTTTCTATTTATAAAAAGGATTGTAGTATTCAAACATTATTTTAAGAATGGCAAAAAGTGATAACTATAAGTGAAAACTCTATCAAGACCAGACAATAATGGATCAAAAAATAATTGTAAGGGAAAAATATCTAAGTATTTAAGGCCCCAATTCAGTAAAACACTTAAATATGAGCATAACTTTAACCTGTTCATGCTCTCTGTATGTGTGCATATATATATATCTCCTCAATATATGTTCCATTCTATATGCATCCGAAGAAGTGGGCTGTAGCCCACGAAAGCTTATGCTCTAATAAATTTGTTTGTCTCTAAGGTGCCACAAGTACTCCTATAACTTTAAGCATATGCTTATGTCCCATTGAAATCAATGAGACTTAAGTATATGTTTAAGTGTTTTGCTGAACAGGACTTGGGCATAAAGTTCTTTGTTGAATCAGACCTAACCGGGGACAAAATAAATGTGGTATCTTTATGAACCATCACCATTCAGCACACAACAGGTGTGTTTTCACAGCATCTGATGTTTATCCATCTAACAGAAAACAGCAGAAGTTTCCACGATTCTGTACTGTCATCTGGCATGAACCAGGTTCCCGACTGGGGGTGACTTGCATTTATGTGAAAGCACATTTCACACCTCAAAAAAGATGATTAGATAGAGAGAGAGATAGTGTATACATTTACCAATATATTTTCAGAGTACAATATTATTAGTGATTCACAAAAGAGAATCCAAAAGCTCACATTGTAAGGCGTTAAGATACCTGCTGGAGGATTTGAAAATTTTCCAAATTAGAACATATGAGTTCTCACTGAGAATCATAACAGAGATCCAAGAAATATATTTGTGTATGTTTATATGTATATTACAATGTCACTACAGTGCCAAAAAATGGGTTAGTCACAACAGTTGCTGAAGAGTAGTACAGCCTATCAGGCAACCAAAGGACCTACTCCAGTGGTTTGTGTCTTTCATTTATAATTGCAAGGAAACAGGGGGCAAAATGCTAGCACTGCCTCCCTTGTAATTTTAATATAATGGATCTAAAAAGTAGATAAGGTATTGAAACAAGAATGACCTCTGTGCTTCTAGCAAGTTGAATGATAACCTTAAAGGCAACCCATTAAAAACCAACAAAAAGATTCCTCACCTCCTTCTCTGCCTCCCCTTACCTACCATCCATTCCCCTTGGAATGAATACTGCAAATTATTAGCCAACCTTTGCAATTGGAGACAGAAGCAGCTTGCATGCGGGTGTATTTTCACAGCGATTCTAATCTGAGAAATGTACTTGCTCTTCCTCCTCTATCTGATAAACTATACATTCAAGCATTCTCATTAGTGTTCGGATCACCAAAGAGAGTTGGAGACGAATCAGTCCATCCACCCCTCCTCTCCCTGCTCCGTCAAAATTATTTGATTGAAATGTTCATTTTCGCCACTGCTGGCAACATTAGAATGGAAGTATTTAACCTGTTTCCATTACTTGTACAAATTACCATTATGGGGTAGGACAGATGTTAGAATCATGCCACATAACTGACTTCCATACATTCTTTACAAGGAGGATAAGAAGAGGGAAAGCAGTTAGATCATATTATCCAGTCTCAATA
>NW_020664409.1:16580516-16610516 GCF_002925995.2 Terrapene triunguis
TCTTGGCTCAGGTGAGTAGTCCTTTTGAAGACAATGAGACTATTCATGTGAAAAAAGTTATACATGTGCCCTGATTCAGCAAAGCACTTGAGCACATTGATGCCAATGGGACTTAAGCACGTGCTTAACTGTTTTGTTGAACAGGGATGGGAAAACTCATGTAAGGTCAAAAATGTGCTTAAATGATTTGCTAAATTGGGGCTAGGGTCATGGGCTTTTTCCAGGACCGAGGCCTTAGAGTCAAATTCTGCCCTCTCTTACACACAAACAACCCCACTAGATTGTATTTGAAATTGACGGGATTGCCTGGGTATAAAATGAGTACAGAACTAGTCCCTGAGTGCCAGAGGAAACCAAGCAACAAAGCAAGTTAGATCCAGTAAAGAAACTCTGACTTTATTAATTATTATTATGATTATTATTTTGGTCTTGGTAGAAAATACATTTTTTAAAAGACATAATTGTTTGAACTCAGAAACTTAATTAAGACAAGTAATTTCTAGACACACAAACATAGCAATCACATTTTGTCTGCAAACTAATTTAGAGTGTATTGTGCTGTTAAGATTACGTTTAGGAGCTTACTCAAAATTAATAACATTAAATAATACTGATTATGTCAACAGTGCCACAGGCTCAGAACTGGTTGAGCGACAATTACAGTGACATAGATACCTAGGGATTCATATTACAGTCCTTGCCCATGCAAAATTCCCATTAACATCAATGGTTCTTTTGCCTAGGTAAGGTTTCTGGAGACAGGATAATGTCTAGGGGACTCCATTACCACACCAAACAATACTGGTTATCTATTTAAGCCTACACCTCAGGTTCCTGATTCAGGAGCCAAGAATCATGTGATCTGTACATAATATTTGAAAGAGAATTTAGGTGGGTTCAGTTTCAACTTAACATTTCTAGAATTTCCCAGAAATATAATAATTAAATATAATTCTGTGATTCCTATTGCCTGTCACACAGTTTCATTTCCAGTGATTGTTAATCACAATGACTTTTTCATATAATTAACCAGACCTCTGCCAATTACTAAGAAAAAAGAAGTGCTTGTAAACTAGGCTGAGTAGATGCCCCAATATTATTGGGAGCATCCTGGTATCAGGGGCTTTGTCTTATATATGCAACTATACCCCACGCCCTCCGGGGAAAAAAGGGTCCCGATTTTTCACAATTTGCTATCTGGTCACCCTATTGTAAACTCACAGAAATGTTCTAACAACAACAAAAGAAGCACTGAGAGGCCCTTCAAATATAGGGTAATCTACAGGATTTCCAACTTTGCAAGGATAAGAGAAAGATAAGTAAGTTGATTTCAATACCAAACTTTATGAGAAAAGGTGAGGATATGTCACTTGGACTACATGTTTGTGGTTTATTCTGCTGTTTCCTCATTTACTGGATATATATCATGGCCTCGATGGTTTACCCTCGATGTAACCCCTTCTGTGATGAAAGAAACATCAATCACTCACTATGGTGGGTTTCAGCAATGTAAGTTCATGATACCATAAAATTTGGGAAATATGGGGGACTGATAAAAAGCCAATATCACTTGCTTAAATTAAGAATCGCATTCGGATCTGGTTTCAACTCAAATCAAGAAAGCCATTTTTAAAAGAACATTTTTCAAATCAATGACTCCAAGAGCTATCACATTACATGATCAGCCACAAGATAGCCCTAGTATAGGATAGTAGATTTGAGTAAATGTACTTGCTTTGTTGCCCTCTAAGAAGACATCATCAAAAACATTACCAAAAAAAAAAAGGCCTCACATCAAATAAAATCAGCAAATGCAAAACCTTTTTTACATTATTAGGTCATGAACATGAACAAGATGAAGGTGAAAAAAATGAATAAAAGTACACTGGGTACATTCATTTGCACCCTCCAAAAATGATAATTTAAGGTATAAAATCCAGATCTGAGAAAGCTTAAACCTTTCATATTTTTGTCTAGCAAAGAATAAATATCTTGTTGCTATGATAAGGGGTGACACTTTAAGGTGCAAAAAAAAAAAATCCCTTCTCTTTAACCATTCTTTGAAATATGACCTACTACGTCATTTAATTTTTGAAAACCCTAAGGTCATGTAACACACTTTCTCTGTCATTTGTAAGTACATTAACTCAGTGGCCATACGACAGTGAAATTATGATAATGGGCTGCTAAAATGGGTCATGCAGACACTGCGTTTCATGTTAGCTTCAAACAACAGTGAGAATATAGTCCAAATCAAATATGACAGTACAAGAGCACATGGTTTACTTTTCTCAAGGATTTGCAAGTAACTGGGGGCTGGAAGGCACTACTATATTTTAAATGTATTAGTCTCATTTCCCACCCTCCTGCCCTCCCACCATGATGAGCTAAAAGAAAATTGTCACGTTAAACCAACAAACTTTTTAATAAAAGACAAATCACTGTATGATTCCTTGCAAGGTTTTTCTTCATATAATGCCAAGGTTATTTCTAGAAAAAGGCTACATTCCTAAAATTAAAATGGTTTTATATAATGAGCACTAGAAGTACACAAACCCATAGACAAAAGAAAAAGTTAAATAATTTTAATCATTTTTAAAGTGTACTGCCATTAACTTCCACATTTCTGCTTGTGCGTAACACAAGATGGACTTCATTGCTAATGGTCCAGGTAATGGAAGCTCAGTGGTATACACAACTGTACTTCAACAGAAAGGAACTAAAGAATTTCTAATATGACATGCTACACATGTAAAAACCAGCAAGTCATCACATTAAAAAAAGAGAAGAGCACGTATTTATTTATGACAAGGGATGAACAACAACATACTTCCAAAGTGTAATGGGAAAAGTTTGTTTAGGCTGCTTTCTTGTGTTATGTTACAGAACCTCTATAATGCCGAACGGGCTTTGCCAAATTCATACAAACACTGTACCCCCAGGTACCTAGTACTGTAGATTGGGCAAAAGGGGATTACAGTATTAGAGTCTTTAAGAAGACCTCCCAAAAATAAAGGCAGTCACACAGGGCCAAATTCTGTGCTCAGTTACACCTATACACCAGCACTTTACCCACTGATTTTTAGGATATTAATACTTACTAGCTACCTGTAATAAAGACGCAATTTTCTATAAAAAGCCCTTTTCTCTTTCTGTACAATTTGAAGCTGTCTGTCTTATGTTTCCTGAGAGAACTCAAAGCCGCAAGATTGATGAACACAAAAGCATAGGAACACCATCCGCATGCAAAAGTTCACTGAATAGCACAGATAATTGCTTAGATAATTGGTTTAATAGAAGCTCTCTGAAATCTCCTATAGTATACTTTATCATACATGGTAAGTATATGCTACACAACTGAAACATGTATGCATATATGATATTGGTATGAAATTGTGATATTTAGGTTGATGACTTAGATTCATTGGGTGATATTTAGATTTTTCTTTTGGTAAATACAATAAATAGCTATACGCAGTTAGCTAAAAGAAGGGGGGGGGGAATCTAGATCAATAGGACCATGTCTGTTTTGAAGTATAACACGTCTGTCGTACAGGGGAAGAAAACCAAGTAACATAATTTATGTAAGGGGGGTCCATTATGTACACAGGAATGTTGCCTTTGTGACAAGACAAGTAAGTAACAGCCAGAGAAGTTGTTCTTGGGTAAGATCACATTGCCCAGCTCCAGCTTCTGAGCTTCCTGAGCCTTATGCAGCCTGACTGACAATGGGATTTAATGTAGCCTAACTATAGTAGCCTTGAGCACAGATGCAATTATAACAGTAAGGCATATAGAGTTTACTGTATTAGAATGTATCAGACTGTTGCTAGCATCAGCGGTGTAATCCGCAAATGTTCCCTCTTCTATGTCTCCTCTTTTTTCCCCCACCTGAAAATTCGGAACATGAGAATCTTCCAGTATTAAGAACATGGGAAAAGGTCATTTTGTTTTCCTCAATACCATAAAAAAATGGCATCACTAGATTTGACATGCATATGCAAATCAGCACAGGAAAAAGTCTGATTTTCCTTCACACTGGATTATTGTATCTGTATTAAATGTTGCTACAAACACCATGACTTAAAAAAAAAAAACCCAACATCTCTGTGGTTTAATTGGCAGGATGGAAGTAATAAATGTAACAGCACTGGACAAGGTTATTGTCTCATGGCAAATGATAACTAAAATGTACAGTTTCCCTAACAGATAAATATAAATTCAATTTAGGTTATGCTCTTGGAGTTAGTTCTATAATTTAAATTCATGAACAAGCTTAGTAGATATTTTACATTAATTCAAAAGAATATATTGATTACAGATAACTGGTTAATAATCTCACTATATATAATCCAAAACAAATGGACATATTTATACTGGGGGGACAGAAAGGTTACCGATGGCCAATCTATTCATGTAAATTTAAAGTACCATAATAGGCAATATGTCATTTTACTCTTTCAAACATGTTCTTTGTTAGCTTTAATTATCTTTTAATGCTTTAATTTCAAATGCATTTGTGTATCTGAATATATTTGTAAAAACAAACAGTGTCCTGCTAAATAAATAAGTTTGAAATTAAAAAATGCATCCAAATCATTCTGTTTCATCAGGTGCTAAATGCTAGCCCAACTGCTACAAAGGAGGGTTTAATCAAAGTTTATATGGCCCAACTTTTGCAATAGTAAATCCAGAGTGCACTTTTAACTATATTATTTATACAAACATTTTCATACACCGAATCACAAAAAGGTGCACGCACAGGTAAATAATACAAGACGAAATACACAGTCTAATTAACATAAAAGGGAATCACAAACCATGATAAAGTAGCTTCTACTGACAAACTCAGTGTCCATTCGTCTTTAAGCTTTTAGATGGGCCTGGATTGTTATTGAATGTGCTAAAGCAACACAGAAATATACCGTAATCTGGAGCTAACATCTTTAATTTGTCATTTTCATGGCAGATATCCCCTTCTAGTCTAGAGATCTAAACATTTTATGTTGCTAACACAAAGCTATTTAAGTACCTGCCCACTTAAGGCCTCATATTTTAAATTCATAACAGAAGCAAAGTAAATTTTACTACAGATTATCATATAATCAATAATTTTTCAAAATGTTTTTCTCATGGAAAGTTATGATGTTATTTCAAGTAACTGCTTATTACTATGATATAAAGCACATTCCTCCGCAATGTGCTGTTCAAGATCACGAAACCTTGGCAGCGCTATACCTATCCTCTTCAGATTTAGCAAGAAGAAATTTAGGTTAGGATGGTAATCTTAAGAATTCATCACCTAAAAATAGTTTAATATCCACTGTGTGCATTAAACGTTGGGTAAGTTTGAAGGAACTACTGCACAACAGCAGCAAATCAAATTCTCTTCCCGTGTGCTGATTGATGCAATCAGGTATTCATTTAAATGGTCCTTTAGTGAGCTGTCACCAAACTGAAGCCCATTTACAGAAGGTGAGCTAATTAATGAACTCTTGATTGAAGATTAATTTGGCAATGCTTTTTAATTTTTGCCTTAAAACCATGACAAACAACGATGTATTTATGTAGAGTTTCATATTTAGTTGGATGCTTTATGTACATCTTTGATATTGTAAACAGATCACATCTATTCATTGGTAAATGGATAATAATGTTGAATTATCTAGAAATTAACAAAAGACTAACAGTGTGTCCTTTTTTTGCAGGTGTGTAAACAATGTATGTCCCTATAATAACCGGAAATGTTTTCTCATAGAATGTAGAGGCCACTTCTGTACATCCAAAATCTCTTGTAACACTATTGCATTAATAAAAACTAATTAGTGTCAATTAAAAATAAAAGCACTATGTGAGAAGCTGCACTATATAGCTCTACATACATACATATATACAGCAAATAATAGTAAATCCAGCTCATGGTACCATGAAAATTAATCTGTCTTCATGTTAGCTGTGATTTCTTTCTACAGTGATCAGTGATTTATTTGTGAAATTCCTGGAATGGGGAGCCATACAGAGGTCTCAAAGATGTGGACCGAGGTAAACAGCATGCCATAATATATTTAGCTTATAATAATGCAAAACAGAGAAGAAAATACATTCCTTGACTAGGAAGTTATTTAAAATTTAAAGCCAGGAAACAGTTTGAGGGGGCTAAAATTTGCCTGGCTTTCCCTCCCCCATTTCCTTACTAATGAAATCATCAATCATGGAGATACCTGTTACTACATAACAACAAAGATTACTGTCATTTTAGAAGAAGTTCAAATGCATTATTTTAACTTCTACTATTACCCCTTATTCACAAGTTTACTTTTCATTTATTGGATCAGATACACCGTTTTTTGTTTTTCTTTTAGGGGGAGAGGGTGGTTAGCTTTCTTGGGGGCCCGCACTCTTCTAGCCACAAAAAGGCAGCACAGAAACAGCAAAGTTAAGTGAAAACAGCAGTGATCACCGGCTTGCTTTGTTTTGTTTTAAGAACGGGAAAACAGAATAGCATTGAAGACACTTATAACAACCATGCTCACAAATAACACAATCGATAGTTCGTGGCTTTTTAGAAATCATTTTCAGCTAACTTGTCTCCTAATACTGCATATGCAGAGCTTTCATCTGTTTGAGATCTGGCCTTTAATTGCTTCAAATTAACATTGAAATGCTATAATGTTACCAAAAATGTCTTGGCTATCATGTCATGCTTTCTATTTCATTTTAAACAGTGGTATACATGAATGACAAAATATTCTTCGATAACAGCAAAGATAATCCAGGAAATTAATTTAGTTTAAGAAGGTCTCACTTCCCCACTGATTATGTAGTCAGTGCTTAGTTAGGCAGGTGAAAGGTTTTGAATCAAACTAGAGTAATATTTGCTTGAGCTGTAAGAAATTCATGCATGTACTTACCAGAAACAATATCTTTTTTTTGTCAGACATAGTGCATGAGGCCGTCTGCACAAAAGGGCTGTTTTTAGGAATAAGCCTGAATTCCAAAGAGGTTTGGCTCTGGGGTTCCTGTTCAGTCCCCTCTCTAGTTATTACTGACTTTACTGCTTATAAGAGGGATTATTCACACTATAATAAAACATTAATTAGAACAAGAGCTCCTGAAGATAGTGTGGACCACATCTTGTCATGAATCCATTCGTGGTCATACAACATCCCTGTGGCACTATAGCAATTGCTTATATGGGAAAATAATATCAAGAAAGTATTTAATGTGCTGTCATCTGATATTTCCTGTGATTTAACAGGATGGAAATAAGGAGAAGACCATGTGACCAGCCAGCCATTCACAGACCAACAGCAAGTTTTCTACGGACCACCAAAACTAATGAAGGAGAAAAATTATAGTATCAGTAAGGATCTATATACGGTATGACAAAAGCTAAATACACTGGGTCAAATCTTTTTCTCGGTTACATTAGTGCAATCTTCTGGACTGCACTGGGTTGCACCAGTGTAACAGAGAATAGAATTTGGCCTTTAACATGCATCTCTTTTCTTTATCCCATCAATTATTTCACTTAAAGAGGCTCAAGAGTAGACTACACAGGACCAAATTCTGCTCTTAATCTAAATTTACACTAGCTTAACTACATTGGTTTAATAGAGTTATTCCAGATAAACACAAGCCTCATGGACAGCAGAACTAACAATGTAGTTGCAATCCCACAGTGACATTTGAGGAAAAGCTTTAATCGGAAGTCCCAATTCTCAGATGCTTGAAATTTTCTGGAAAAAAAAATGCATTTCCTTCTTCCAAAATAATGTTTAGGTTTGGGTCAAATTCCTTCAGCCAATCTGAATTTTATCCAAGTTGGGAGGATGGGGGACATGAGGGAATGGACAGAAAAGGTGTTTTCTGTTGCTTTTTGCATATGCTTGGATGGCTCAAACTGTTTCATTTTAAAAATTCAATCTCAGAATGTATGTAATCCTCAGTGAAGAATGCAGATATTGGCAATTTAAGAAAAGAATTGTTTGAAAAGAGCCCACTAGGTATGCATGGTACATTATTTTCCTTATGAATGAGGACCTGATCCAAAGCACACTAAATTCAATAGAACTCTTTCCATTAACATCAATTAATGGGCATTGCATCAGGCCCTGAATCCTATGGTCCAGGCACATAATCCTTGTTAATTTGCACTAATGGCCGGATGATTCACTGCAGATTACTAAAATTTGCAAATACACCAGTAATTGTGATTTTTTTTTAAAAAAAAATCAAGGATACAGTATCACAAAATCTATTGGTTCATTTATTTTGACAAGCATAGTTTTGATTACTTATGTTGTTGCTCTACAGTATGCTTTGTAGAAACCTTAGGGGCTGATTTTGTGATATGATGAGTACTCCTGCAAAATACTGCATGCCCTCAATGGCACTGAGGATAAGTCACTGGGAGCTGAGGCCACACAGCACCTCCTAGGATATGCTGGGCAAAGCTCAGAAGCAGGCCCTGATCACTAAATCACCCGGCTGTTAAATATTTGCTAAAATCTGAAGTGAGGCCTCCAGGTTTTTGGTGAAAGTTATCATGAATGCATTGGCAAAAGGAGAATTTGTGAGGTTCTGTAGCATTTCAATTACTGTGTGCATTTATTTAAATGGGGAACTCCATACACATGTGGAGAACACTGAAATAAACACACACCACACATCTACAGTGTATAATCATCTGAATCAATGTGCAATCACAGGTTTTTTTTCCGTTAATAACAATGCTTAGCTCATACTGAAAACAAGTTAAGTTAACTGCCAAAAACTATGTTAATGCCATGTTGTTGTTGTTTTTTTTAGATACACTTAGAGAAAATACTATACATGCACATGAAAACTTATTTGCAGCTGTTGTGGAAAGAATCTCTGAATTTCCAGATTTTTGTTCATGTCGAATCTAAATCATAACACTGCATTAACAAAGTTTCTTGGGTTTATATATTAGAAATAACAAACAACAAGGCATGCAGCTATAAAAGATATCCACATACCTGTGATATTCAGGGAAATCTGAGACAAAAGGTCAGGTACCTCTAACAACTGGAAAACCTTGGGTATCTAGTAAAACCCACTTCTTGACTCTAAGTGCAATACTAATAATCATTTTATTTGGCAACACTAGTTTATTTTTTCCTGGATGATAATAGAATGCAACTGTAATTAGCATGCCCCTTTTTGTTTACTTTTTTCTTTGTGTGCCAGTATCAAAACCGTCTGCAAAGAACTGGGGAAATGACTGGTTAGTTACTGCTACTCACCAATTTATTGAAATTCTTTTTAGGGGGTCAACAAACATGTGGACATGGGTGATCCAATGCATATAGTGTACTTGGACTTTCAGAAAGCCTTTGACAAGGTTGCTCACCAAAGGCTCTTAAGCAAAGTAAGCAGTCAGGGATAAGAGGGAAGATCCTCTCATGGATCAGAAACTGATTAAAAGGTAGGAAACAAAGGGTAGGAATAAATTGTCGGTTTTCACAGTGGAAAGAGGTTAATAGTGGAGTGCCCGAAAGATCTGTACTGAGACCAGGGCATAAATAATCTGGAAAAAGTGGCAAAAGTGGAAAAAAGTGAAAAAAGTTTGTAGACGATAGTAAATTACTCAAGATAGTTAAGTTCAAAACTGACTGCAAAGAGTTACAAAGGGGTTCACAAAACTGGGTGACTGGGCAAGAAAATGGCAGATGAAATTCAATGTTGATAAATGCAAAGTAATGCACATTGGAAAACATAATCCCAACTATACATATAAAATGATGGGGTTTAAATTAGCTATTACTACTCAAGAAAGAGATCTTGGAGTCATCATGGATAGTTCTCTGGAAACATCTGCTCAATGTGCAGCAGCAGTCAAAAAAGAAAATATCATGATGCCACTATATAAATCCACAATACGCCCACACGTTGAATACTGCATGCAGTTCTTGTCGCCCCATCTCAAAAAAGATCTATTAGAATTGGAAAAAGTACAGAGAGGGATAACAAAAATGATTAGGGGTATGGAACAGCTTCCGTACGAGGAAAGATTTAAAAGACTAGGTCTGTTCATCTTGGAAACGAGATGACTAGTGGGGGGATATGATAGAGGTCTATAAAATCATGAATGGTGTGGAGATAGTGAATAAGAAATTGTTATTTACCTCTTCACATAACACATGTACTTGGGGTCTCCCAATTAAATTAATAGGCAGCAGGTTTTTAACAAACATAAGGAAGTACTTCTTCACATAAGGGATGCTGTGAAGGCCCAAAGTATAACTAAGTTAAAAAAACAATTAGTTAAGTTCATGGAGGATATGTCCATCAATAGCTATTAGCCAAGATGGTCAGGGATGCAACCCCATGCTCTGGGTGTCCCTAAGCCTCTGAATGCCAGACTCTGGGACTGGATGACAAGAGATGGCTCACTCGATAAATTGCCCTGTTCTGTTCATTCTCTCTGAAGCACCTGGTACCGGACACTATCGGAAGACAAGATACTGGGCTAGGTGTACCATTGTTCTGATCCAGTATGGCTGTTCTTATGTTCTGTTTGAATCAATAAAAGGAGAACCTTTCTTATGTGTCATACAAAAGTCATGTACACCTCTACCCCGATATAACACTGTCCTCGGGAGCCAAAAAATCTTACCACATTATAAGTGAAACCGCGTTATATCGAACTTGCTTTGATCCACTGGAGCGCGCAGCCCCGCCCCCCCCCAGAGCACTGCTTTACCGCGTTATATCCGAATTCATGATCTATCAGGTCGCATTATATCGGTGTAGAGGTGAATTTTTATTATAAATCATTGAAAAGATCCCACCAGCCCCTGCAAAGGACACCAATATCCCAGGCACCTTGTTTTTCCAAAGGAGATATTGTCTCATACTGTTAATCTTCATTTTCAAAGAGATGCTAAGAGAGACAAGCATTTGAGCTATCCCATTACAGCCCTAACTGGGCAGGGAGAGGGTTGGAGTCAAGAATTTTATTTGATTTTACCTGTTCAAATAATACACCCCCTACTTTCAAACAAGGAATATTTCTCTGTATTTCTGTGCTCAGTAATATAAAATTAATATATATTAGTAAAATAAGTTTATGAGGGCTTCCTTGGCTCTCTCTTTATGGTATTATAACATGCTCATCTATTGTTCAGGCAATCCCAAGATTTTACTATCATCCATACTCTTCATTAGAGACAGGCAGGGGAGTCTTCATAAATATATATTTAATTTTTCAGTTACATAATTATGGATTTTCTCCCAAGACAGACATTTAAAATATGAAGGATATCCTCTGCCAGGTTTCACGGTACAGCAAGTCAAATCTGGGGCCTAAAATACTTGGCAATATCATATTAAAAACAGTAATGTATTCAGCACTGTGTGCACGAAAGGGGGTCCTGCAATTCTAACGGAGCAAGGACCATGCCTTGAGGTGTTCCCCAAATGTCTTGATGGTTGATGCTACACCATAAGGATAATTAAGAAACCACACATTATACCACAATACCGCAGTCTCAAACTTAGAATAAATTCCCCTTTCTCTAGCTGAAACATTTTTGAGCAGGACTTTAGCACTCCATTATCGTGAATGTTTTTTGGCCCAAGGCAAAAAATATTGACAAAGTTCCACCTCCAAGACAGTTATTGTCTCTGTATACTTGATAGCAGCCTTCAAAAGTTCACCTGCTAGTATTAAATCCTTGGTCTGGGTGAGAGAAGTAAAAATGTGCTAGCATTCCAAGCTATTTTACTATAGCAGCAGCTCCTGCAGCAAATCAAATTGTTCTTTCAATTAAACCAGTTCAGTGCCTTAGAGAAGAAAGATCTTGCCTTTCCCCTCTCCAAAAAACTACAGTTTATACCCAGTCTGAAGTTTTTACTAGCACTGAGAGATAAGGGCTTTGACATTCTTATTCCAGTGGTCAATAATCCACATCACAAAATTAAAACCACTTCAGGACATTTGAGTACAACTGACAATGTTCACTAGAAATGTGCTGTCAAGTAGTTTAGGCCTCCATTGTCTTCAAGGTGTCAGGTACTCGGTTTGAACCTGCCCTCTGATAGTCTGTCTGTAGTGCACATCAGCTGATTTTCCAAGAAACTGGAATCATGTGGTACAGTAAGCAGGATCAAGCAATGTATCAGAATAATGTCCTAGATTTAGGAAGGTCAGAAAGAACACTTCAAGGTGTGCTAAGCTGTCCTCATATAAAGTGGTGATGCAAATAAAATGGAAGCTTTGTATCCTTCCAGGGGACAGGGAGGGAAAACTGCTCTAGGGAAAGCAAATGTCCTCTTGGTTTTATTATAGTGTTTGACTTCAAAACTAATTTATCTAATTTTGATTAATGTGAAAGAACCCTTATGATCCTATGACCCACACATAAAGCTCTCCATACCTACTCCAAGTGTCAATCCCACTCACCTCACACACAGAGCTTTGTTTACATGTGGGACCCAATATCAGAACAGAAATTCCTCTGATTGTATTATTTTAACCATATTTTCAGCTGGTAAATTGGATGTTACTATGACAAGGAGGACATTTGATAATAGAACATGCAACTTTCATTGTACAATATACGGGGCTTAAAGAGCTAAGTGGAAGTTTCCCTTTAAATGAGGCAGCCATGGCTACACTAGAATGGAAACCAAATGACCCCTAGTGGGTAATCTATCCAGGTTAGAGATGAGGTTATTGAGGGGGCACTACAGAGAGGCTTGCATTCTGCAAGTAAAGTAAAGAATGTCAGAGACCAGAATTTCACACCTTTAGCTTCAGAGACAGCGGAGTGTTTCCCTGATGATGTTTAAAAGAAAACTGTTAAATACCACCGCACCAAAACAACATTTTGGTCTCAAAAGAAATTTAAAAACCCAGACCCCATGCAAACATTTCATGTAGTAAAACACATAAGGCAGCTTAACATCAGAATTGCAATAGCTGGGATTGCAATGGTCCAGATTCTGCAAGTTGTAGAGCTCCATAAACTTTCACTCGGTTTGATGGGAGTTTAGAGAATTCAGCAACTCATAGGATCAGATCCTGTGTTGGCACAAAAAGGAATCTGAAACAGGCTATCCAGATTTAAAACTCGTACAGGTTTTTAAATGATCCCTTTCTTGTTTCAGATCTTTCTTAGCAGAAAAAATTAGACAGCATATTATCTTATCCCTAATTTTTCTGTGAAAGGTTTTTGCTGGTCCATTTTTATGTGCTATGTTTCTGAAAATGCAAACGTTGGATCTCTCTCCATCCCTCCTTAATCCCCACTCCCCCCGTCAACACGCTCCTCTGCCCCAAAGGCAGAAGAGTAAATCCAGCTTCTCTTCACCGATTATGGGCCTGGTTTTAATTTGTGCAATAGTCCCTTTGATAACAATGCCTAGTTAAAACATCCATTAAAAAGTCTGTAACAGTCATTTAATGGGGGAGAAATCTAATAGCGTTCCTTTGGAATTCCTCCATTAACTTTTAACAGAATTCTTTCTCCTAGTCAGTGTTGTAAAACAGGGATATTTCATAAATGTAAGACTGGGCTCATTCTCCACGAGGTGACAGTTAGGTCAGTGGTCCCAATCTTTTTAGGCAACTATGACAGTTTACCAAAGTAACATCTCAGCTCTAACAACCAGTGTCACCATCACCTATTTAATTGGAGCATGCCCCACACCAGTCACCAGACTCCCAATCACAAAGTACCCTAAAGCACAGTGAAGCAGCACAAGTTCCACAGCAGCTCAGAGTGCTAATCATACAGTCGGAGGGGGGCAGAGCACTAGGGCTCAGACACTAGTTACTAAAGAGACTATTTATCATTAGGCACAATATCCAAAAGTACCAGGACTGGCACACATGTCAGTCTTTGGGATCAGGAATTACTGCGGACTCGTGTAGTGTTCTTTCATGAGAGGATCTCAAGGCACTTTACACAGGAAGGCAAGTATCGTTATCCTTATTTTACAAATGCAAAACCGACGCCCAGAGAGGTGAAGTGACTTACCCACTGTGGGTCAATGGCAGAGCTAGGAATAGAAACAGGCCTACTGACTCCCAATCATGTGCTCTAGCCACTAACATTAAAGTTTCCAACAAGATGCTGAAGTCAGTGGGGATTGAGAATGCTCCTTGCAGGATTGGGCTCAAAGTAAGGGAACTTATTGACTCTTGGGAGAAACCTTAGTGGTGGAAGTGAAGCTTAACTCTCCAGCATGACAGACCTCCTCAAATCATACAGTCATGAGTGACAGAGGCATGCAGAAAATGAGCACAAAGCATTTGTTCAAGGAGGTTCCAGGCTGTGCATATGAATAGTTCAGACCCACAAACTCCATTGCCATCCTCCAATCCACACATCCACAGCAAGTGAGGGGGAAATATTTTTAAAGGTTACTGCAATTATATTTTTTAATTAAGTATTTCATTCATCACTAGGAGTTCAAATATCCTGTAAATCCAATTTTGCTTGTGCTTAAACTAGTTTTACACTGATACTGCTGTAACTCCATTGATTACACTGGTCTACACTGGGCTGGGGGAAATCGATCTAAGATACGCAACTTCAGCTACGAGAATAGCGTAGCTGAAGTCGATGTATCTTAGATCGACTTAGAATTACTTACTTTGTGTCCTCGCGGCGCGGGATCGACGGCCGCGGCTCCCCCGTCGACTTTGCTTCCGCCTCTCACCGAGCTGGAGTTCAGCAGTCGACGGGAGAGCGATCGGGGACTGATTTATCGTGTCTACACTACACACGATAAATCGATCTCCGAGAGATCGATCGCTACCCGCCGATCCAGCGGGCAGTGAAGACGTACCTTTGAGAAAGGAATTAGACTTGGACAGCTGATCCTCTTTTAAGAGGGGTGGGGGGAGGAGGGCTTTTTTTCCCCCCTTTCCACTCAAGCCAAGTTTCGGGGGGGAAACAGAATTCAAAACGCTATAAAACACCCCAACGTGCATGTGGTTGTATACACTCCTTTCTCAAGGGCTAGAATTATTTAGCTTCTGGCCTTGTGCTTCACAATGCACTGAACTGAGAAGATGTTTTACTACCATCTCACACTGTATGCTTTTACTCCCATTTTCTTTCGTTATGTCCTAAAATATGTCCTAAAAGCACAGAAAAAGAGTTGGAAATAGATGAAAGAATAGTAATGCAGGGAATCAGAGAGACAGCAAGGAGAAAATATATTAAGAAAGAAGTTAAAAGGATGAAATAGTAATAAATAGGGATCTTAATTCTCATCTCACCCCAGTGTATATCAGGCTAACTCTACCAAGGACGCTGCAGTTACACCAGTGAAAGTGAGAAGAGCGGCTGAGGCACGAACCAGGGGTATCTCACCAGAACATACCATAGACATAAGCTCTCAACATTTAAATAAGGTGACACTTTTACCAGCAAAACTGATTTAACTGCAACCTGAACACATGCATTTGGTGAACCCCTTTTCCACACTATTTCAAGCAGTGCACAAGAGACCAATCCCCAGAAAATAACAGCACCATCTTTTTTTAAAAAAGAAAGTACTAAGTCTGAGTAGGGACTGCTCTGACAGAGGTAACCTGTAAAATAAGGAAAAAACAGAAAAAATGCAAGAAAACTTTATTTGATCTTAACCTTTATGTCTCATGTTGACATTTTTGGCGGTACGACTGTTACCTCATGCATTTCCCACCATACAGCTGCCCTTCTCTCAATACTTTACTGACCTTTGATTGTCAGCTGCTGCAGGCCCTTACCACTGCCCTGTGCCCTTACACTACACTCACACCTTCCAATTTGCTTGCACTATTCACAAGCGTCCCAGAATGCATTGTGTGCTTGTGGTCAAGCAAACATGGAGCCCTCAAGGCAGCAAGTCACTGGAGTAGCAGGGCTGGTAATTAATGATAAAGGAAAGGAGATGTGGGGGTCTGATCTAAAGAAAACCTGGACATCTTGTTCATAGGAGAAAAAGATGAGAGCTCTTTGGAACAATTTTCTTTGGAAAGGGGGTCTCAGGTGTAGATGACTCTCTACCCCTTAATGGACTCTTATTATAGAATGAAGATGGTGGGGGAAAGGTCATTTGTCTGGGCCTTAATTTCTTCTCTGAACCAATAAGCACATGAACCAATTCATTGTTGCCTAACACATTGGGAACGTGGGACAAAATACACCTCTGGTGCTGCCCCATTTCATATCACCATCAATGAGCAAGTTTTTGGTGGAAAAGTGTCATTTCAAAGTTCTACTGCTGTATTCTCTATTGTGCAGAAGCTGCACTGAAGCTCAGTAGTAAAGGAGTTCAAAAGAATTGGGTTCATTTCACAGAGATAGCAGGGGCTGAGGTTCAGCACCTTTCTAATATTTTCCCATATCTAAGCAAATCTACCTTGGATTTGACAGCACAGGAAACTGACAGACCTTTGGTGAGGAACACATAATCTACATACATGCAACAAAGAAGTGATGGAAGGGTAATAGTGTGCTGACCGGAAAGGGCAGGCAAAATATATTTTTGCTGGAGTTTCCTCAAAACTGCAAGGCTACCACCACCTATACATCCATACACAAAGGGGTGGGTGTAAAATGATCACATTCCTATCCTCAGACCTGGGGATCCTCTATGGGAGAGTGTGTAAATAAGAGATTATAAATTCTCTCTGAGATATCAGAGGTTACAGGGTCTGCCTTTCCGTGTTGCATTTGTATATGCTAAATATTTTATATCCAAGCAGTGTTTTCTTGTGGGACAGGAGTGCAGAGCAAGAGGCACACCTGGCAAGATGTGTTTGATCAGAGTACCAGTCACGTCAGAAGTATGGGACTGGCAGCAGGACTCTCCGACTGTAAACTGAACAGCTAATCTGGGGAAGGGAACTGTACTGCCACCACAACCTGGTGGAAGTTGGGAACCTCCTAAAAGAAGATTCCACTGAATTATGCAGCGGAGGAGAAGAAAAAAGACTGATGATAAGGGTTTCCCACTATCCTTAATACAAAATAGGAAAGATGTCACTTTTATCTTATCACCCAACAAAAATTCTTACCCTGTCTACACAATCCTTGATGGAGCAACTTGCAAGTTCACAGTGACGAAGCACTTCTCAAACATGTTACTAGTTATAAACTAAATTCTGGCTCAAATGTTGTATGCTGCATGTACAAATGCATGATCATTACAGAGGGGGAAAGAACAAAGCAGTGTATCATGGGTCATAAGTGGTAATGTAAATTAGCTGAGAGTGAGAGCATGAATATAAGAACATAAGAACGGCCATGCTGGGTCAGACCAGAGGTCCATCTAGCCCAGTATCCTGTCTGCCGACAGTGGCCAGTGCCAGGTGCGCAGTACGGTCTAGTGAGTGGATAGAGTACTGGACCGGGAGTCAGGACCTGGGCTATGTTCCTGACCTGATGGGTAACTTCTCCTCTCTTGTGCCTCTCCTTCCACTCCTACCATGTATCTGAGATCTCTACATAGATTGTAATCTTGTGTGTTTGTGCAGCCCTTTGCACATGAGGGCTGTGATCTTGGTTTGTGGCCTCTAGGCACCAAAGTATTTGTTATACAAATGCAAACAACAACAAAAATAATAACGTAAATATAAAAATCCAAAGTATGCAAGAAAAATTTTTTTTTAGAAACCCAGCCACTGACAGATGGCAATTACAAGAGTAAGATGTTCACCTGATTCGATATCCTTAACTTAGCAAGCTACACAGAGAATTTAAAAAAAAAAAAAAAAAAGATTCCTAAGTGCATTTTGGGATGAATGCGTTATGATTATAAAACCAGTCCCACCACTCCTGTCAACCTCATTCTCATCATTTGGTCATGTGACTTTGTTCTCCAGAGTCTGGACAGTGCAGTTGGTTAAGAGTGTGGGAGTCTCTTCAGTTGTAAGACAAACTTGTGATATCTATATATGCTTTTGCCTTAGGAATGCATCGACAAAGGAAGCACACAGCACCAAAAGCCTCAGAAAAACAGATAAACTTCTGCAAATCGACTGGAAAATCCTACACGTTTTACAGAACACATCACTGCCCTGAAAATCTACAGGCCTCACAACTGCAAACAGGAGCACCAAGGTCCACTAAACTATCATAATAACAGAAACACCTGTGCTAATTACTTCCCTGACACAAGTTAAGTGCACAGTAATCAGGCGACAAAGTGTTAACATTCACTGAATTGGCATGTAATTACCATTGCATCCAATGGAGTTATCCACATACGGTATGTACGTCATTGTTACTGTTACTATGCAGTAACTATCAAATCACCATGTGTCATCACCGTAAAATTAGGTTGATCCACTATGCAAACTCACACTGTGCAGTAACTCTCAAAATACCCTGCTCAGTTCAACCCTGTGCTGGTTTGGTCAAGTCCTTTGTGTACTGAGATATACTAAAGGCTAAATGGCTAGGTACTTTAGCTTAGAACCTCTCAAGGAACCAGATTCTGCCACCTTTCCTCACACTGAGTAGTACCTTACTCCATGAATAGTTCCATTGCAATCAGGATACTACCTGACATGAGCAAAGGTAGTGGAACCTGTCCCAAGTGGTCCATTTTCACCTTATATTGCCTCTACAGCCTACATGAACATATCATCCCCTCCACATCTGTAGTAATTATTATTTTAAAATAAGAAAGAGTAGAAAACCCTATCCCAAGCTGAGTTCTTATACCTTGGAAGGAGAGGAGAGCCAGAGTCCACTAGGGACCACACTATTGCCAATATATTTTAGTAGGAAGGCACTCAAATACTACAGTGCAGGGAGGGGTGATTAGATACCTAGATATTTGGATTCATATTTCTTTCTGCATTTACATCTAAAAAAAGACCAAAATAAATGATACTGAAATAAATGATACTGATATAAATTTAGGAGCATACACAAATCATTGAAGCAAAAGCGAAAGAGTAAAGCTGCAAGTGTAGTTCTCAACCTGAGAACCTCCCACACGCTACACCAAACTCATTAGCAACTGCTAACAAGCCACCTAGTGTAAGCTCCATGATAAGTGAAAACATGATGGTGGGGATGTGTGATGACTGTTTTCATACCCTCGATACATTCATCACAAGGTGTACTTTGTGCATATCTTTTTACATTAACACTTGAAAGGTGCTCAAATGCTATTGGAACAGGAGCCCTATAAGTTCCTACATAGGTAATAGAGAGGCTTTGAGAGCACCAGGCTGTTTACCATTAGCTTTAGCAACATTTAAACATGTGCACAACCAAACTTACAATTAAAACAGAACCAGAAAAAATTAACAAAGCTGTTGATGGGAGAAGCATGGCAAGAGAAGTCAGGTCTGATTGTATCTTCCCAAAGTGTTGAGCAGTGTAAGAGTGTTTTCTTAAGATGTGGTAAAATCGTAGTGAAGACAAGGCAGTTGTACGTTTCACACATGTCATAGTCAAGGTAAAATTACAACTATCTTGCCTTCACTACGATTTTGCCTTATGTTAGTTACCGTGTGTTAGCTAACACATGGTAAGAACATCCCTTTATTCTTAGTGAAGACTAAGTTTAAGAGTCTAGAGACTTAACTAGGGTGATTAACACTTTTCTACTGCAGAACAGCACTGCAATGGCAGCAGCAGAATTTGACAGAACTCTTTGAAGCATTTTGTTAAAATGTCAGGTTTTCACTGTGGATGTATCTGGTACACAGGGCAGCCCAGGATCAGGAGGCAGATTTCTGACCTGTGTTCCAGTTACATTAGGCAGCATATAAGTGGTTAAAAGATTCTACACCTTCTCCTTGAGTTTTTATATGGAATATATCTCTGACAGCCTATATTATACTTCTCCATCAACAGCCTGCAGTGTACAAGATTACAATATAGCAGACAGATACTACTTCTGATTAGCTGAAACAAATAGAGTATTTCTGAGTACTTTCATATTGCTTTCTTGTACATATAGTGTCTAGACCAGACACGCAATATTGCTCATACAGCCTCCTATCAGCCCTCTTCAAATGCTCTCCAGAAACCTTTGCACCAGTTTCCATCACATTTCATAAGAAACAATGGTCTATGAGGCCCTGCTGACAGTTGAGGGACAACTAGTTGCAAGTGATTTCAGTAAAAGTCCAAAGAGCGGGAATGGAAGCTGGTTCATGTCCCCATGCCATACCTAGGCCGTGCCTATATTAGCAAAGATAAGGCCTGCAAATCACCAGTAGTACTGCTCTACAGTGGTGGCAGCAATGGTGGAAGAACAGCACATACAGGTTTCAGAAGATTTTAACTACTGTGTCATCTAACCCTGCTCTGAGTAAAGTGCATGAGTGTTTTCTACACTACAATTTCCATCATTGTTCTACTGGGAATTATGGACCTCATTTTTGTTGGTGCAAGAAAGGTCCTAAACAACTACTCCCCTTACAGTCAAGATCCATTCCTGGTCTAAACATGCCCAACCTTATTTAAAAAAAAAAAAACACCTATTCCTTAAAATTCTGTAATACTGAGGAAACAACATCCTGCCGCTAGTAAAAACTAAACTTTAATATGAGCATATGAATATTTCTGAAGGATACTAGTTAGCATGTTGTACACTGGGACCTTTTTAAATATTGCCTTAAAAGATCTAGACTTGTGTTAAATGTGACACTCAAAGCAAACAATGCACCAAATTAGGGGGGAAGGGAGCATGACAGTCTCTCTTCAATTTTGCATGCATGATAATGTTTTTAACCAGTAAGGTCATACCTGCATGTGATGAGTGACAACTTTTCAGCTTGATTCAAAGCAAACAGCTGCTGGTTTGATTGCCTAGCAACTAAAATTTGATGGATGACCCTTAAGATGGATAACTACCATAAATCACCTCATTCAGACTCTCAGGGAAAAAAATAAAAAACAATGGTTTTCATGACATTTGCTGCACTCTGTAATATGCCATGATAAATTTGGCTACCTTATGGATGCACAGTTGTGGCTGCTGAAATTAGACACTTTTGTTTTGTGCTTTCTGCACTTCTTGGAGGCCCCTCTGTAAGGTGTGTTGATATTAATATACTCCACTGTCAGAAGAAAGCAGCATACCAGAAGCTACTGTCAGTCACCATAAGGCAAAGAGAATCTGTATGGAATCTCTGCATCACCAAACAGCTTTTAATCAGGAAACAGCAGTCTTATATCATAACTATGGCACTGGGCTATGTGTATTAATAATGGTTACAATATATTTAGTGTAATGACTTGACCTCGGTCAACATTATTGATGCTGTGATTAATATGAATTTGATAAACTGCTTCCTGTTTGAAGACATTTCATATGTTTCTCAATGAGGAGAAAAATACTTTTAATGTGTAAGTAAATATACTAGACCTCTATAGGGCCTGATTCTGATCTCAATTACGCTGATCTAAATCCAGAAGTCAGTGGAGTTACTCAGGGTTTACATTAGTGTTCCTGAAATCAGAATCTGGACCACAGGCTGACAGAAGTCCTTACATTTATCTGATTAACAGAAAAATACTAGTGATTAAAAATATCTACACGGCAAACCATATTCTTTCAAGAGAATGCTCAGAGAGAAAGGGAAATTCCCCTTATTGTTCCACATAATGGGATTGCTCTGATTGTTATGTACAGAATACATGTGCATTCAAAAACAGATGTTCATAATTGTTTCCATTGTTGTTGGTTTTTTAAAACTCATGAGCATGACTGTTCATACGAAAGCTCTCTGACTGACTTTAGTTTATGACAGTAAAGCGATCCCTGATTTGGTTTAAAGAAGAAAACAGGGAGGGAAGTGGTGCATTGAGTTACGGCACTAGTACTTCCCTTCTGGAAATGAAGGCTCAAATGTTAGTCTGGCGATGAGTTCCCAAGTGAAAATGAATTTGGTGAGATCCACCTTATTCCTAGTAAATGTTAGTCCATGTCACTAATGGTCAAAGATATAATGGGCAATTTCTCATAAGAAGCATACACTGGAATAAGAGGAATGCTGCAGGCTGAGATTGAGATGTATTGGCAGAAATGTGTGGGAGAGGCTTGCACAACACCTGTCTGTGCTATATCTGGAACTAATCAGTGTTGTATGTCACCAACTTCCCTAAGCTTTACCATTCACTAAATTCACCTGAACATTCTCAGAAGAATTAAAAGCTAATTAGTTTTAATGAAAAATAAAAATCAAACATGAAAAAGGTCATGTTCTAAAGTATGAAATATACTGTAATGAATTCAACAAACCATTGCTGAAGCTATGTAAGTAAAAGTATCTCAGCCAAACCACTTCTTCATACATTCTCTTTTCAGAGGATTGAGGGTGGCTTTCTGGAACATATACCCTGAAAGGACAGCTACATTTTTACCTGCAAAATCCAGATCTATATTTCCAAACATCACATGAAAGCAGAAAACCAAAATAGCAACTGGTCAAGTGTTCACCCTGAAGTTCTTAAACCTAGCTGACCACCTGTAGGAAAGTCCCTCTGCACAATCAGGCTACAAACCGTAAACTGGACATATGTCAATATGCAGGAATTTTACATTATACATAGTGAACAATCCCAATCAGGCCGTTGGGATTGCCATATTTCTCAGATGCTCCACCAGGTAACCAACCAGGCTGGCCATATCTGTAGGACACCTCATTCAGGGAGTGTATACATAGTTTAGACTCCACTTGTCTTTCCAAGCATAAACCAATGTAACAATGCGGCATGCTAGTTATCATGGTATTTATCTGAAGCTTCCAGAATTTCAGATCATGGCACCCTATAAAAGTACTCTTAAGTGGCAGCATGGCTGAGTCATGTCAAACAGTGACATGATTGAGAGCAAAGGCAACACAGACATGCAAGAGTCTTGACTGCACTTTCTTTAATGTACCATATATATGATATGTTTAAGCTAGGATTACTTATATACATATAACAGTCATACACAATCTTTCTATTTACATCTCTGATGCCTCAGTGAAGGACCCGCTAAGGAGGACAAGAAAGCATGCTGGCCCTTTAAATCTGAAATGCTTGTTTCCTTTCTGTAAGAAAAGTAAATCATGCTGTAGTGAGTGGAGCTTTGAAAAAGCATCCATCCATTAAAGTTCATGGATCCTCGTTTCCAGATTGTCCCTCCCCTGGCTGTGTCTCAAGTTACAGCCTTGTACAATCCAAGTCTAAATAATATTCACCATGATAAATGATACCATAACTCCAATATCCACAATCAATCTTTGCTTTAAAGATACATCCATCTTCAATAATGTTGATGGGGATTCTGTAAAATGGGAAACGTGACTGTTTTCCCGACCTCCTAACAGTGGGGGAAGGAAGCTCTGAGTGATGGCTGTCAGCCCACATCTGGCTGCAAAAATAAATTAGCCTTATGTAGACAAATGAAAGGACCAGCCCTGACTAGAAAACAGCCACTCCTGAACAATGGCTAATTTATAGGATTCCTTTCTGGAAAGTTCCTGGCTGAGGCTACAGTCTCCTTAGCTATCTCTTTAAATAATATCTGATGCTGTAAATAACTTCAGTGTGGTAGGAACTATGAAAAGTAAGAAGAGGGATGGGGGGGGGACAATAACTTTCTCACAATCTTTGTACATGCTCAACATGTAAAATTCAGCCACTAAAAAAAAAAAAAAAAAAAAAACTTGTCAGCAAAAATATTTTTATACTTTGACAACATGTTCCTCTCTGTTTGACAAAACATTATTTTCTGCTTTACCTCTTTTTTCATCATCTGGCTATAGGACTGGGGATTGCAGAAATTAAACAATTCAGGGCAAGTGACACCTGGAGGGGTAGGGGGAAGCTGGGTTTGTTCTTTTTTCCTCCTTTTTCAAATACTTTCCACAGAGAGAGTATTGAGTCCTAACGAGGTCACTACCTTTATGCAGGTGTTGTGTGACTCAAACACTAAAATGTAGCGGAGATTTTCTTTTATATAGCACTTTAATTTCAGTAATTTCAGTACAAGGAAACGTAAAACAGGTGGAACACGGAAGAAAACTCACCCTCTCTCACACACATACCACAAATCTCTACCTGTGCACAGTACAGTGGCTACCCTTTTTTCACGACTGAAATACTTTATTACCTTATTCTTTATGTCTTTGACCTTGTCCTGCTGTAGGAAAACCTAGGACTTTTAAATTCTTATACCATACAATATATAGGGGGGGAAAATAAGTACTTTACAGCAGTCGGGGGAGAAACAGATCAGGGAACTTTGCAGCCCTATCTGTGTTATTTCTGTGCACCATAATGGGCTCTGCATTTGGGTTTCAGAACTCTTCAAGGGAGATTCTGTGGTAGTGGTGATGGTTGGTTGGTGCGGTGGTGAGGGTTAATTCTGTGAAGGTTGAAGGACTTACAGTAATGCTGTGAAGACAGAAACATCACAGGCTTTCCTGGCAAGAGGCTCACAGAGGGTAGGAGGGGACTGCGAAATGAACTCTCTCAGGCTTTGTCGTGTACGTTTCCCAAGGCCCGGCCTGGCCCCTTTGATAAATGACACATGTCATTCTGTCAGAGGCTGACACTGCAGCTGGGAGGGCTGGTGATGTATGACTCCACTGAAAAGGAAATCAACTTTTTGGCACCAAGTAAGACTGTGCCCTATATAAGGATTTTGTTTCTCAAAAAGTGAAAGATAGACTTAGGATTTAAAAAAAAAGTTGAAAAACAGATTGAACGACAGCTTACACTTAACATAAATTAACTTGGTAATGGTGAAATGTGCTAGCCTGTGATAAATAAAAGCTACATTAGTCAATTATTAATCACACTCCAACTTGTAGCCAAAACCCATGACTTAAATCTGAGGCCTGAGCTGCCTTACAAACAGATAAGACAGTGTTTGATAGATGTCTTGCATAGTGTAATCAGGAAGGAATCAAAGGCTTAGTGGTTTAACCAATGGGGGTGTGTGGAAGGTTCTGGAAACTGAGACTGGGTAAAGTGGATAACTGGATTGAAAGCACCCTTTCACTGGGGATACAGTATATCTTTTGACTGCTTTAAAAAAAAGAGAGAGACAGACAGAGACATATCTGAATTTGGTTTAATCTGTTTTATATATATACACAGGAATGTCTTGAAATGGTATTTTCCTCCCCCACCTCCTACCACCACTACTGTGTTAAATCATTTAAATCTGATCACTATTAAATGGATTCTTACCGAGACATCAAGTGTTTCAAATATGATCATTTTGCACGGATTACAATTTAAGCATTTTATTTAATCGAATGAACTCGCATCGGGCTGCAACACATTCATGCAGATACAAGCTGTACAGAAAAAGCACAAAGCTGCATAAACTAAACGATTCCTATTCAACCAGGCTCTAAAGACAAAATAAAAGATTTCAGCTTAAAAAATAAAAACCACTGAAATACCAACGATGGATAGGGGGCAGGGATGCCATATTAAACAGGCTGCATTAAACATATCTGAAAGGCTGAGCTTACATGTCACCTGGAAAGGATACAGTCCTAGAGTAGATGCTGCTGTTTGTCTGTGCTCTGTATGCAGGACAATATAATGGCCTCTCTTCCAATGCAATTCACTCGCAGGGTGACTTTCATCCCTCGGTGCAGAGGGCCAGCATAAAGTCTATATAGTGCCTAAATCTCGCTCCCCATGTTTACTGGGCCTTAAACTGACCATCTGCACAGAGGGGAATTTCACACAGGTGTGAATTTCACCCTCTTCCCCCCACCCCTCTGTGCAGAAGGTCCTCACAATACCATTTAAACACTAAGCTGAAGCGGGGCTTAAGTGGTGCATACAGCCTTGTGTGGACCCTCTGCATAGAGGTAAATTACGCTGATGATGCAGACGAATGCACGGGTGCAACCCTGTGACCACATGCAGTCACTTGAAGGATCGAGCCATAGGATCAGTTTCCTGTTAAAGTCAGCTGGAGTTTTGCCACTGATTTCAAGAAGAGCAGCATCAGGCACTTAGGCTCCAGTTCAGGAAAGCATGTAAGCACGTGCTTTAATGCTTTCCTGAACTGGTGCTTCACAAGGACCACTTCTTATCACAGGCAGTAGTATTATTTAGTCATTTGTTTCTCAATCAGAATTTACATATGCCAAACATATGTAACCCCGGAAATCCATTTTACCAGCTCCACCTCTAGACAATTCAAACACAGGGGACAACTGTGGTAAGATACGGGTGACTGTTGCTTATAACTATGATATTAAAAAGATGCACATGCCTAACTAAAGAACATAACAGGTCACAACATCAACCAATACAGACTGTGGCAGGAAAGATCTCTCCATGCATGCATATGATGCAGAGTTAAAATTGTAAGAAGGGAACTCCCCTTCATCTCTTCTTTCCTGCTGTATTATTATTATTATATTATTTGTAATACAATAACACACAGAGGTCATAATGAGGATCGGGATACTATGGTGCTAGGAGCTGTACCAACAAACTGTAAGAGACAAATACTTAATGTTAATTAAAGGAAGCCGAGTTTCCCTGCTTCACGTGCAGGGTACATAGCCAGTTTGTTTCAGCAAACACAAAGGTGAAGGCAGAAAGGATGTAGCTAATGCTGTCCAAGCACTATGACACCACATACTGTAGCCAGAGCTTAAATAACATACATATGCATACATGCACACCAGTCCAACTTCAGAATTTTATGTGCAAAGCAACACATTTCTATATGTGGTGACATGGTATTGACGGAAGAACCCTGAAGATGTTGATTTCAACTGACTTCAGCCTTTACAAGTAAAATTAAACTCAGTTTACTACAAGTAAAATCTCAGATAAACTCAACCAGCTAAAAAAGGACAGCAATTCTCTAAATCACAGAAGCTATCCCTAGCCTCCAATTCAAAGGTGCTACAAAGGTGGTTTAATTAGGGAATTTAAAAAACACCACCATAAATTTCAAAGTAAATGAAATGAGCAGGGCATATGAAACTCAAACTTTAGTGACAACCCCTATAAGCAGCACAGTTATTTTCTCAACGTGTGAAAGTTGGCTATAGGAAGAAGGATGAGGAATAAAGAAAAATTGTGCATTTTAAAACACGCACATACACAGACACAGATGCTGGTGTTTTAAACTTTTGCCTTCCTTTTGCTGAAATATAAATTTTTTAAGTCCATAAAAAATTTCAGATAGTGTGCAGAATGTTTATATATTACCAAGGTCTCCCTTTAAAAGGTTTATACTTTTACTTTATGACCTGTCCTTGATTTGACACTTCCGCTCATCAGAAAGGGATTTATAAAATAATCCTGAAGGTGAGGAACAGACATCTGTCAGGGACTGGCTGGGTTTCACTTTGCGAAATTTAAGAAGGGAGAGAAATCCTGTTAAGCTCTTTTTAGTCACCAATAGACATCAAAGGTAATAATTAAAGAAGACAGACGTCATAAAAATAAATTTATGTAGTTCTTTATAATGCACAAGCACTCTAGTGTGTAAAATATCTATTAGGCGAAAAGAAAATACAACATTCCAAATGAGCAAAATCTGTTTTGTTTTCGTTTTTTTGCCTACTTGAAAAATATTTTTTTTAAAACACAAGTTTAAACTAAAGTCTTTCAAAACCTTTGCCATCTGTGGGTACATGAACTACGGATGACCCCGAATGATTTGCACTCTGCTCAGAATCCCTTAGAAAGCACGGGAAAAAGTATCATTAAGAATGACTGATGACTGCCAGTCATGGTTGACCTCACCCAAGCTTTGGTCTCTGCCTCAGTAATAAGCTGTCCTTTATTAGCACCAACACTCCATAAAAGGGGTGTGTTTAGTCACAGGATAGTGGCCTTCTAATGCTCATTGCTTCTCCTGGAAAGATTGATTAGTGCTCATTTTTACTGCCTTCACAGTATATACAGTGACAGTACTGCAGCGTGTCAGGGCTTGCAATATTGATGATCAGTACGACTACAAACTAGAGGTTTGGAAAAGGCAGAAAGGGTGGGAAGTTCACTTTTCTTTTTAGTTGAAAAAACAAAAAGAAAACAAAAGACAACAGAACACATGTGCGACTGATATCCTGGCCTAATTAAGCAAATTTTAGGGAAGGAAGGAACATCATCTCCCTGAATAAAGACTATTTCAAATGTGAAACTTAAGGGGGAGATTTTTATTTATTTTTTTGCCTTAAGAACTCACGAGCTTATTTGTTTCAGTTATTTGGACATCAAGACGTAAAGGTTACCAAATAGCTGGTGCTCATTTTTACTTCTCATAAACTGATATTTCTGAATGGCTTGTAAGAAAGAAAAGTCTTTTGTAAACCCTGAGTGTGGATGCCCTTGGTTTTCAAGTTATTGCAATACCCCTTTCAGCAGGTGCCACTTTGGGAGGGCAGGGGGAAAAAAAGGGAAAGCGAAGGAAATGCGTCACTTGTATTTCTTCTCCTGCCCAAATTCCCTCCTACCCTTCTTATAGGACCTGATTCCGTCCCCACTGAGGTCAAAGGGTTCTTTGCAAATCACTCCAGTGAAAGCAGGATCAGAAGCAAAAGATGGCAAAGAAGGGGAATACTGGTTGGCAGAGTCATACAAACTATTATGCAAATTTATATAGAAGTCCAATGTTAACAGACTATTTAAAACAGAGCAAGGCCCAGCTCTGTCCCGTACACAGCATCAATTGTGTGGAGTAGCAAGAGCAGGTAAGGATTAGTGAGTTTCTCTACACTAAGAAATTCTGATTACACAAATTACTTTGTAGAACCATGCCTTGACTTGATTTTTTTTTTTTAAGTGAAAACAGCCTCAAAGTGTGATACTTTCACCAGGGGCTTTATCACACTAATGGCCAGCTCAAAGTTATATTGTGATGGTTTAACACGGAACAACTTGCCCGTATGGCTGTTTCTGGGAACCAGTCACTTCACATGTTACAGCAAGATGCAGCTGAAAAAAAGGCATGTTTTACTGTTAGTTTTATATAAATGGGAACTGAAGCACAGCAGCCTCAGACCAAAGAGTATTACAGCAAGAGTTTACTGCATTAATAATAGGATGCCCTACTGCTGAGACACATTCTGTACTTTGAAATAAATATTAGTCATAATACTTAGGTTTTAAATTCATATATTTTTAAGCTGAGCTGTAACAATGACACTTGCAATCGTGACCATTTTCCAATAAGGCATATTAACCATTTT
Source organism: Terrapene triunguis (assembly GCF_002925995.2). Taxonomy (NCBI): domain Eukaryota; kingdom Metazoa; phylum Chordata; order Testudines; family Emydidae; genus Terrapene; species Terrapene triunguis. Next base: position 16,609,684 of record NW_020664409.1, read on the forward strand.
GCAAAGAGCTGTCTCCTGTATTCAGCCTGCTATGCTATCTTAGCAATTTCTTACTATAAATATTATCAAGTTATCTTTCTTTAAAAAACACACCGTGGATGTTGAAGAGTGGAGGCTCCAAATTCACATTCACAACACTTTCATTGTTGGTCTAACTTTGGTATCAGCATTTTATCTTTATACCCACAATTTACTTGAATATATATTATTCTTTTTTAATCTTATTTTTTTCCTGTTATATGTGACAAAATTTTCTACAAAGTAATGGCCCTAATTCTAAACCACTGACCCAATGGAAAGACTCCTATTGACTTCCTTGGTCTTTGGATCAGGCACTAGCTGAGATGCATACATCCTTCTCCAATCCTCTTCTTTCCATGTTTCCTTTTACTTATTATATTTTAAATTAATAGTTTTTTAAAAACTAGTATTTTACCTATACTGATAATATGCAATGTTTGCTTGGAAAAAATATAATAATCAGAATTCAAACCTACAAAGAAGAGCAGAAATATTACTACTTCAGATCTAGGAATTCATACACTGCCCAATATTTTAGGTGACCCTGCTGTACAGAGGAAAATGGAGACAATGATAAGCAGCACTGTGACTATTAGCTTAGAGGGATTCTACTTGGCTATATTCCTGCAGTATGCACCGCAATCACAATAATAAAGAAATCCTGTATTCCACCCTAATTCACCGAGAAATAGAAACGCTGAAAATCTAAAATAATTAAGTCAGTTCTAGGTTTTTCAAAATGGAAAGGAAGCCTCTTTTTCATACTAGCTCTGTATTTCAGAAAGATACAATGGACATGGAAGAAAAAATGT